>NW_028270154.1:82770791-82773291 GCF_037043375.1 Chiloscyllium plagiosum
CACACACACACATACACATACACACACAAACACACACAAACAAACACTCATACACACACACAAACACACACACAAACACATACACAAACACACACGCATACACATACACACACAAACACACACACACATACACACACAAACACACACACAAACACAAACACTCATACACACACACATACACATACACACAAACACACACAAACACTCATACACACACACAAACACATACACGCAAACACACACAAACACACACACACAAACACACACAAACACTCATACACACACACATACACACACACAAACACACACACAAACACAAACAAACACACAAACACATACACACATACACATACACACATACACATACACACAAACACACACACACAATCACACACACAAACACAAACACACACACAAACACACACATACACACACACACATACACACACACAAACACACACACATACACATACACACACAAACACACACACACAAACACACACACACAAACACAAACACACACACAAACACAAACACACACACACAAACACTCACGCACACACATACACATACACACACACACACAAACACAAACAAACACAAACAAACACACAAACACATACACACATACACATACACACACACATAAACACAAACACACACACACACAAACACACATACACACACACAAACACACACACACAAACGCGCACACACTCACACACACGCAAACATACAAACACATGAACACAAACACTCATACACGCACACAAACACACACACAAACACTCACACACACACGCACATACACACAAACACACACACAAACACTCATACACACACAAACACAAACATACACACACAAACACACACACAAACACACAGACAAACACAAACACACAAACACAAACACACATACACACACACAAACACACACACACAAACGCGCACACGCAAACATACAAACACACGAACACAAACACTCATACACGCACACAAACACACACAAACACTCACACACACAAGCACACACACACATACACATACACACAAACACACACACAAACACTCATACACACACAAACACAAACATACACACACAAACACACACACAAACACACAGACAAACACAAACACACACACACACAAACACACACACAAACACACACACACATACACACACACAAACACACAAACACACACACATACAAACACACATACACACACAAACACACAAACACACACACACAAACACAAACACACACACACAAACACACACACAAACACACACACACATACACACACACAAACACACACACACACAAACACACACACATACACATACACACACAAACACACACACACATACATACACACACAAACACAAACACACACACACAAACACACACACAAACACACACACACAATCACACATACACATACAAACACGCAAACACTCACACACACAAACACAAACAAACACACACACAAACACACAAACACATACACACATACACACACACACACAAACACACATACACACATACACACACACACACACAAACACACATACACACACACAAACACACACACACAAACGCGCACACACTCACACACACGCAAACATACAAACACACGAACACAAACACTCATACACACACACAAACATACACACACAAACACACAAACACTCACACACACAAGCACGCACACACTCACACACACGCAAACATACAAACACACGAACACAAACACTCATACACACACACAAACATACACACACAAACACACAAACACTCACACACACAAGCACACACACACATACACATACACACACAAACACACACACAAACACACACACACAAACACAAACATACACACACACAAACACACACACAAACACAAACACACACACACAAACACAAACACACACAAACACACACACACATACACACACACAAACACACAAACACACACACATACACATACAAACACGCAAACACTCACACACACAAACACAAACAAACACACACACAAACACACAAACACATACACACATACACACACACACACAAACACACATACACACATACACACACACACACACAAACACACATACACACACACAAACACACACACACAAACGCGCACACACTCACACACACGCAAACATACAAACACACGAACACAAACACTCATACACACACACAAACATACACACACAAACACACAAACACTCACACACACAAGCACGCACACACTCACACACACGCAAACATACAAACACACGAACACAAACACTCATACACACACACAAACATACACACACAAACACACAAACACTCACACACACAAGCACACACACACATACACATACACACACAAACACACACACACAAACACAAACATACACACACACAAACACACACACAAACACACACACAAACACAAACACACACACACAAACACAAACACACACAAACACACACACACATACACA
>NW_028270154.1:84154285-84174285 GCF_037043375.1 Chiloscyllium plagiosum
AGGAGGGGGAGAGAGGAGGGGGAGAGAGGAGGGGGAGAGAGGAGGGGGAGAGAGGAGGGGAGAGAAGGGGGGAGAGAAGGGGGGAGAGAGGGGAGGGGGGAGAGAGGGGGGGAGAGAGGGGAGGGGGGGAGGGGGGGAGAGAGGGGGGGGAGAGAGGGGGGGAGAGAGGGGAGGGGAGAGAGGGGAGGGGAGAGAGGGGAGGGGGGAGGGGGAGAGAGAGGGGGAGAGAGAGAGGGGGAGAGAGAGAGGGGGAGAGAGAGAGGGGGGCGAGAGAGAGGGGGAGAGAGAGAGGGGGAGAGAGAGAGGGGGCGAGAGAGAGGGGGAGAGAGAGAGGGGGAGAGAGAGAGGGGGAGAGAGAGAGGGGGAGAGAGAGAGGGGGAGAGAGAGAGGGGGGGAGAGAGAGAGGGGGGGAGAGAGAGAGGGGGGGAGAGAGAGGGGGGGAGAGAGAGGGGGGGAGAGAGAGGGGGGAGGAGAGAGGGGGGGGAGGAGAGAGGGGGGAGGAGAGAGGGGGGAGGAGAGAGGGGGGAGGAGAGAGGGGGGAGGAGAGAGGGGGGAGGAGAGAGGGGGGAGGAGAGAGGGGGGAGGAGAGAGGGGGGAGGAGAGAGGGGGGAGGAGAGAGGGGGGTGGAGAGAGGGGGGAGGAGAGAGGGGGGAGGAGAGAGGGGGGAGGAGAGGGGGGGGAGGAGAGGGGGGGAGGAGAGGGGGGGGAGGAGAGGGGGGGAGGAGAGAGGGGGGAGGAGGAGAGGGGAGGAGGAGAGGGGGGGAGGAGAGAGAGGGGGGAGAGAGAAGGGGGAGAGAGGGGGGGAGAGAGGGGGAGAGAGAGGGGGGAGAGAGAGGGGGGAGAGAGAGGGGGGAGAGAGAGGGGGGAGAGAGAGGGGGGAGAGAGAGGGGGGAGAGAGGGGGGAGAGAGAGGGGGGAGAGAGGGGGGAGAGAGAGGGGGGAGAGAGAGGGGGGAGAGAGAGGGGGGAGAGAGAGGGGGGAGAGAGAGAGAGGGGAGAGAGAGGGGGGAGAGAGAGAGGGGAGAGAGAAGGAGGGAGAGAGAGGGGGGAGAGAGAGGGGAGGAGTGAGGGGGGGGAGAGAGTGGGGAGGAGTGAGGGGGGGGAGAGAGGGGGGGGGAGAGAGAGGGGAGAGAGAGGGGGAAGAGAGGGGGGAGAGAGAGGGAGAGAGAGAGGGGGGGAAGAGAGAGGGGGGAGAGAGAGGGGGGAGAGAGAGGGGGGAGAGAGAGGGGGGAGAGAGAGGGGGGAGAGAGAGGGGGGAGAGAGAGGGGGGAGAGAGAGAGGGGGGAGAGAGAGGGGGGAGAGAGAGGGGGGAGAGAGAGGGGGGGGAGAGAGAGGGGGGGAGAGAGAGGGGGGAGAGGCGGGGGAGCGAGAGGGGGGTAGAGAGAGGGGCGAGAGAGAGGGGGGAAAGAGAGAGAAAGAGAGAGAGAATGAGTGGGAAGGGAGGCAAAAAGAGATTGAATAAAGGCAAGAGAGTGAGCACAGAGGGAGAAAGGAAGAGAGAGAGAGAAAGCACAGAGGGAGAGAGATTGAGGGACAGCGAACACAGAGTGGATAAAAGAGAAAGAGAGGAGAGAGAGACAGAGCGAGAGCGAGACAGGGCAGAGGAGAAAGAGAGAGAGAATAGCAAGAAAGGACCAAAGAGAGTGAGAGAACAGAGAGAGGTAGAGAGAGAGAGAGAGACAGAGAGAGAAAGAAAACACAGAAAAAGAGGGAAAGAACAGAAGGGGAGAATGAGACAGAAAAACAGAGATCAGAGAGGCAGGGCAAGAGAAAGTGTGTGTCAGGAAACAAAAACAAAGAGCCTGCTTTATAGCATAGCTAAATGGGTAAGGGGAACCCTTGATTCATTCTTGTCTCATTCAAACGACAGCACCACTAATGGTACAGCATTCTCTTCAACCTGCACTGAAATCTCTGCAACAAGACTCAAACTCTCAACCTTATAATCGGAGCGAAGGCAGTACTGCTGAATAAAGACCATTTAGATGCAATCATCACCTGATGTTTTGAATTGCCAGGAGAATATTTCTGCAACGTTTGCCAGAGTGAAAGCAGAAGTAAACTGCGATTTCCCTCTCACAGCAGGAGCTCCATGGGAATATGTGACTGTATCCCAGCACAGGGACTGAGAAATCAAACTCTCAGCACTTTCCGACTGCTACACTCACAGCACCCGGGCTCAAATCCCACAGCATGCATTCAACGGGGTTCTGAGAGAAATGTGGACATTAGGAGCAAGTTGAGAGATTGCAGATTTATGGCTTTCAGCTGCATGTTTTAAAATACTGGGAGGTTGGTGAGTGTATGTACACATATGTGTGTGTATATGGGTGTAACTGAATGAGAATTTATGTGTACAAGTCTGAGAGTATGTGTGAGTGTCAGAGTATGCATATGGGTGTGTGTACGAGTGCATGATTGTACGTCTGTGTGTGTGTAGGAGTTTGTATGAATGTGTGTATAGGTGTGAGTATATGAATAGGTGTGTATAAATGAGTATGTGTGATTGTGTGTGAAGGAGTGTGAGTGTGTGCATGAGTGCGTGTGTGTGTGTGTGTGCATATGATTGTGTGTGTGAGTGAGAGCACGTGTATATATGAGTGTGAGTATGAAAGCATCTGGATGAGTGTGTGTGTATGAGTGTGTGTTGTTTTGAGGTTGGGGGGACAGGTTGTAGAGGGAGCAGAAGGATATTGAACACGATGGGGTTTCTTCTTCCTCCTGCCTTAAAGCACACAAAATAGGAGCAGGAGTAGGCCATTCGGCCCTTCAAGCCTGGACCACCATTCAATATGATCATGGCTGATCATGCAATCTCTGTATCCCATTACCGCTTCCTCCCAATACCCCTTGATCCCTTTAACCACAAGGTCCATGTCCAGCTCCCTCTTGAATATACCTGATGAACTAGCCCCAACAGCTTCCTGTGGGAGAGAATTCCACAAGTTCCCAACTCTCTGGGCGAAGAAATTCTTCCTCATCTCAGTCCTGAATAGTTTACCCTTTATTCTTAAGGCTGAGATTCCTAGTTCTGGACTTCCCCAATATCAGAAACACACTTCCTGCATCTAGCCTGCCCAGTCCCCTCGGATTTTAAATGTTTGCGTGTTGTAATTGAAAGCTGTGCTCACTCATTCACCCCGGCCCACTCAGCAAAGTCAGGGAGTCCCCGTCCCAGTGTCCATCATGACAAGGACATTACCACTGACTAGTAAGATGGGAAACAATCTCCAGAATTTCCTTTAGGGATTCTATCCTCTCGACTCCATTGTCCTTCACACTGAAATTATATATTGAAAAATCCTGGATTGTAACTTCAGTTACATCACACATTCAACTTCTGCTATAAATTATGGGTCTTACGATCTTATACTCCACAACCACCTGATGAAGGAGCAGCGCTCTGAAAGCCAGTGCTTCCAAATAAACCTGTTGGACTATAACCTGGTGCTATGTGATTTTTAACCTAATATGTAACACCTTTGTGTCCCACTCCCCACCCCATCATTATTCCTCTGGATGTCACATCAACCCTGTGTTGCTGCTAGGTCACTACGGGGCGCACAGAAACTAGGCCATTCAGCCTTCCAGCTTGCTCAGTTGTTTCAATAACGAGGAGAAAGTGAGGTCTGCAGATGCTGGAGATCAAAGTTGAAACTTTATTGATGGAACAGCACAGCAGGTCAGGCAGCATCCAGGGAACAGGAGATTCGACGTTTCGGGCACAGGCCCTTCTTCAGGAATGCTTCCATTCCTGAAGAAGGGCCTGTGCCCGAAACGTCGAATCTCCTGTTCCCTGGATGCTGCCTGACCTGCTGTGCTGTTCCAGCAATAAAGTTTCAACTGTTTCAATAACGACCATAGCTAATCCCCCACCTCACTGCCACATCCCTGTTTTCTCCCAGTAGCCCTCAATGCCTTTTAAAAAACACATCTGAGAGAGAAATAAGCATCTTTCTTGGTTACATTCAGTGGCTTGGCCTCCACAGCTTTCCGAGGTTGACAATGGCCAAGGTTTTGAGTTGAAGAAACCTTTCCTTATCTCAGCCCTGAATGGTCTGATTCGTAGCTTGAGGACTGTATCCCCTGGTCCTGATTTCCCAAGAGTCATTCGAGAAGATCTGGGTCACCCCGCAGATGAGGAAAATCAACCTGGGTCAAAACGTGTGGTGCTGGAAAAGCACAGCAAGTCAGGCAGCATCTGAGGAGCAGGAGAGTCGATGTTTTGAGCATAAGCTCTTCATCCCATTCCTGATGCTCGAAAGATTGACTCTCCTGCTCCTCAGATGCAGCCTGACTTGCTGTGCTTTTCCAGCACCACACTTTTTGACCCTGATCTCCAGCATCTGCAGTCTTCACTTTCTCCTAAACCTGGGCAAAACGAAAGGGAAGTCTACTGCAAGGCTGGGGAGACTCTGGGTCAAAAACTTCCAAATTGAAGAAAGGATGCAGGAATTTAAACAGTTTGAGTTGAAGATCTCTAAGAGCACACATAATGAAATTTGAGTGAATACTGCATTTACTGACACCACAACTGTGCAGGGAACTGTCACACTGGGACTGCGAGCTGTCAGAGAGATCTTGGTGTACATGATAATCATGTCAGCGAGTGGAATGGGCCCAGCTCTTGTTCCATTTGAATGTTGGGAGCTGCAGCTTGTAAACTGGTGCATTTCATCAAAATGTCTGCTTCTGCTTGGAGTCAGAAATTGAAGGGTTCGAGCACCACTCCAGCCAGTCTCTCCCAGAGGAGGCTACAGTGTAGTGTCTAGAGAAGGAGTTGACAGCCAGCAACAATACCAGTCTGGAAACGTAACACGGGCCTGAAGCACACAGAGCTTCCTCGATTTCTGTAGCACATCATAGTGTGCATCCATCAGGTTTTACAAACAGCTGATGTTGGAAGGAGACTCTTCTGTCAGAGCTTATCCACTCCGTCTGTTCCATTTTCTTTTCCTTTGCGTTGTTTTTCTTCTCAGCAGTGGCCTCACCAAGGGCCTGGACCCCAGGCCTCATGGCGCGCCCAGACACCCAGTCTCAGGGTGGGCCCGGGCCCTAGGCCTCAGTGCGGGCCTGGACCCCAGGCTCATGGCAGGCCCAGACTCCCAGCAATCTCCCGCTGGCCTGGTCTGGTCTGGTCTCTCGGCAGCCTGGGATGGTCTTTCAGCCCAGCGTGGACTTCGGGCCTTGAGATGATGCCATATCAGTCTCCCGGCCTTGAGGTGAGGCCCAGCGCGAAGTGGATCGGATGGAGTGCTGTTCTCAACTTTTCAGTTCTCTATTTTCTCACTTATTCTACGATCTGTCAGGCCAGCTATTTTATTTCTTTATTTTTCTAATTGTTTATTCCCCCTAAGAATTCGCACTGAAGCAGCTGTACCTGGGTACCTCACAGCCAAGATGGAGCTGGAAGTGGTGATTTGTAAACTCTTCACTGAACTCATGGTGAGTCCATGTGACAATAAAGCTCATTCATTGGAACAGCAGAGCAAACTTGAGGGGCTGAGTAGCCTCCTCGTGCTCCAATGTAACTACATTCCTCCTGCAGCTCTGTGGGCCAGTGGCAGCAGCGAGTTACTAGTGACTCCTGACTGTGGGGATGGAGACCCACTTTCCTCATGCAGATAAGATGTTAAGAATTAGAATCCTTACAGTATGGAAACAGCCCTTTGGCCCAACAAGTCCACACCGACCCTCCGAAGAGTAACCCACCCAGACCCAGCCCCCTGCCCTATATTCACCCCTGACTAATGCGCCTAGCCTACATATCCCTGAATACTATGGGCAAGTTAGCGTGGCCAATTCGCCATAGCCTGCACATCTTTGGACTGTGGGAAGAAACCGGAGCACACCCACGCAGACACGGGGAGAATGTGCAAACTCCACACAGACAATCGCCCGAGGCTGGAATCGAACCTGGGTCCCTGGTGCTATGAGGCATCATGCCACCCCAGATGTTTCCCTTTCTTGTTGGTTCGGTTTCTCATACTTCTGCTTTGTTTTTCAAAGTCTGCTGCTTGTATCTAAAATGGTTGTTCGGGTTTTGTATCTAAGATGGCCGTTTCTGTTCATTCTGGCTTGCTGTATCTAAGATGATGACACCTTCACTGTACACCTATATCCCTCTGCTTGAATGTCAATAAAACCCTAATCCTACTATCTCCGAAGTCTAATTCATGCTGAAGTGAGGCAAGACATATTTTCGGAGACTTAAAAAAGAAATCAAAACAACAAATGATGGAAATAACTAAACCGTTTGTGGATTGTAGGTGGACACGTAGCTTTCAAGGGAAGTCTGTAGCTTAAAAGTCAGGACTGACTGAACAAGCTTTCCTCCTGGATTTCGTGAACCAAACTGAAATGACAGCTCCTGATGTGAGTAATGCACCTTAGAAAATAGAGGACTGCTCCAGGCTCTTTGATCAGGGATGTTTCACTGTTGCATTTTTGCCCCCTAACTGCTGTACA
Organism: Chiloscyllium plagiosum; assembly: GCF_037043375.1. Classification (NCBI taxonomy): domain Eukaryota; kingdom Metazoa; phylum Chordata; class Chondrichthyes; order Orectolobiformes; family Hemiscylliidae; genus Chiloscyllium; species Chiloscyllium plagiosum. The sequence goes on from NW_028270154.1 coordinate 84,160,752, forward strand.
AGAATGAGATCTATATATAGCGTCATTGTACATCAATTAGAGGCAAAAATATTCCTTTGAACTCTTCCCTCCATCTGCTGTCAGGACTGAAAGGTGCTGACATTATGTCGGAGATGCACATTTGCAAAATATTATATTGTGGAGTTCTGAAACCGCTAGTTAACAGCAGGAAAGGATTAGTTTGCCCCTTCTGGTGCTTTAGTCCATCCAGGAATACAGAAAGGAGAATTTTCCATTCAGTCCTTCAAAACTGTTGCGCTGTTCTGTTAAAACACATCCTCTTATTACCCTGTCAATCCCATTCCCCTGCACTGTAAGGACAAGTTTTCCAAATGCGTATAACACTGGAGTATTTTAAACACGCCAGTTGAGTCTGTATCAATGGCTTTCTAAGGCAGTGTGTTGTCTCAATCGGTTTTATACAGATTTTTTACCAACAGTTGATACTTGTCATTTGTTGTTTTACTAACATTGGCTCCTGGATTGTCTGATCAATTGAAGAATAGGACCAGGAGATCGCACGAGGGAGATCGCACGAGGGAGATCGCACGAGGGAGGGGCATTCCAACTGATATAAGAACCTTAAAAAAAATTCTCAGGCATTTCTCTGAAATCACAGAGTCCCTTTTGGGACACGATAAATGGATGACAGCTCCATTTCTTAATGTTACACTTTCTGATTGGCTGCTGCAGTCATCGACAACCGTCACCTGGACACACCAGGTCTGAGAGTGAGTCCTGTGTTCTGAGGGAGCAACCAGGTTAGTCAACTGTGACGGGTGGGGTGGGGCAGCCGTTGTCATAGATGCCCACAGAGCAGAGCAGACTGGACTGCGATGAACAACAGGAAGCCAGACTTTCTCTCCAGCTCAGAGACCCCAATATCGACGCAGATGGTGCCCCTATTCGTTCGGATGAGTCCGTTCAGTAAGTGTTGACAATCAGTGCTGTGGGGGGAAGCTCCTGGTTGCATTATTAAAAGAGAGTTGGATGACGTGCTGCGCTTGCCTTCCATGATGTTAACGAGCTCCCACAGTCAATGCATCTGCTCCGTGAAGGGAAAAGGAGACAAACTACAAACCCCCTTTAGAAGTCTGGGGCACCAGGGTCACACTGCTCCAATGGTCCCTGACAATGCAAGAATCCCATTAATTCCTAACAATGATAAAAATGACCTCAAATCTCCCAAGCCAACATTAAGTATATTGTCATCCAATACATTCCAAAAAAAAAGAAACTGGCAAATTGTTTCTCGTTCCCTTCACAAGAAATCAAAGCTCTCTGGGTTCTGTCCATTTGATGTTTTCTACAGGGGGCCTAATAAAAGCTGTGTTTGACAAGAGTTATTACTATGAGAAATGAGCCCAGAGGGTGACTTTTTTTTATTTTTCTCTCCTGTCCCCAAAATGAAAGGGATAGAGAGTGGTTTTGGAACAAAGGTTAGACTCTCTCATTTAGCATAACCCCTAGATCAACAACACCAGGCCGTAATCTGATACATTAACCCTAACCTGTCAAAATTATGTCTATTCAGCACTCTGCCCTACTTGCTGTTAAAGCTGCATTAAAACTTCTGCCTTCAAATAAAAATAGATTGCAAATGATGTCTGAGATGATTCCTTCCAGAGTATATTGAGTGACCAGCTCAGCAGCAGATCCAGTGTTGAAATGATCTAGCACTCATTGTGAAAGAGATAGTTTGCAATGTAGTCTTCACATCTTGATACAAGTTTGAATTCAGTAACGACACAGAGTGATACCAAACCAGAGGAGATAACATCCAGCAGAGATTTGAGGGGAAGGGGTTGGGGAGGCAGGGGGGGATGCATTTTCAACCAGGAGCAAGATGGTAGTGGCTGTGGGAAGGCATCATAAAGGACAGAAGCCAAGACTCCTTTTCGCAGTGGGGTTTGATAGATTGGGCTTCCAGCCGGACACACACAATCCAGTGGAGACCCCCGAGGTCAGGTCGGGCTGCTCTCCAGCCAATGGGGACAGGTATAATCCCAAGGAATGCTGAGTCCGGGGAGGGTGTCTGCAAGTGTAGCTGGGGCAATGGTTAGGCGCAGGGCTCTCTCAGACACACACCCACTCACTCACTCTCTGACACACACACCCCTGCTCACTCTCTCTCAGACACACGCACTTGCTCACTCTCTCTCAGACACATGTACACTCCGCCCGCTCACTCTCTCTCAGACACACCCACTCACTCACTCTCTCTCAGACACACACACCCCTGCTCACACTCTCTCAGACACATGCACCCACTCACAATCTTTCCCTCTCAGACACACACGCACCCACCCACTCTCTCACTCAGACACACCCCCACTCATTCTCTCTCTCTCAGACACACACACTCACTAACTCTCTTTCTCTCAGACTCGCATGCACCCACCCACTCTCTGACACACACACACCCACTCACTCTCTATCTCTCAGACACACACGCACCCACTCACTCTCTCTCTCTCACACACACCCACTCACTCTCTCTCTCTCACACACACCCACTCACTCTCTCTCTCTCACACACACCCACTCACTCTCTCTCTCTCACACAATCACACACGCACCCACTCTCTCACTCTCAGACACACACACGCACCCACTCGCTCTCTCTCTCTCAGACACACACGCACCCACTCACTCTCTCTCTCTCACACACACCCACTCACTCTCTCTCACACACACACCCACTCACTCTCTCTCACACACCCACTCACTCTCTCTCACACACACCCACTCACTCTCTCTCACACACACACCCACTCACTCTCTCTCTCTCTCACACACCCACTCACTCTCTCTCACACACACCCACTCACTCTCTCTCTCTCACACACACCCACTCACTCTCTCTCTCTCACACACACCCACTCACTCTCTCTCTCTCACACACACCCACTCACTCTCTCTCTCTCACACACACCCACTCACTCTCTCTCTCTCACACACACCCACTCACTCTCTCTCACACACACACCCACTCTCTCTCACACACACACCCACTCACTCTCTCTCACACACACACCCACTCACTCTCTCTCACACACACACCCACTCACTCTCTCTCACACACACACCCACTCACTCTCTCTCACACACACACCCACTCACTCTCTCTCACACACACACCCACTCACTCTCTCTCACACACACACACCCACTCACTCTCTCACACACACACACCCACTCACTCTCTCTCACACACACACACCCACTCACTCTCTCTCACACACACACACCCACTCACTCTCTCTCACACACACACACCCACTCACTCTCTCTCACACACACACACCCACTCACTCTCTCTCACACACACACACCCACTCACTCTCTCTCACACACACACACCCACTCACTCTCTCTCACACACACACACCCACTCACTCTCTCTCACACACACACACCCACTCACTCTCTCTCACACACACACACCCACTCACTCTCTCTCACACACACACACCCACTCACTCTCTCTCACACACACACACCCACTCACTCTCTCTCACACACACACACCCACTCACTCTCTCTCACACACACACACCCACTCACTCTCTCTCACACACACACACCCACTCACTCTCTCTCACACACACACACCCACTCACTCTCTCTCACACACACACACCCACTCACTCTCTCTCACACACACACCCACTCACTCTCTCTCACACACACACCCACTCACTCTCTCACACACACACACCCACTCACTCTCTCACACACACACCCACTCACTCTCTCTCTCACACACACACCCACTCACTCTCTCTCACACACACACCCACTCACTCTCTCTCTCACACACACACCCACTCACTCTCTCTCTCACACACACACCCACTCACTCTCTCTCTCACACACACACCCACTCACTCTCTCTCACACACACACCCACTCACTCACTCTCTCTCACACACACCCCCACTCACTCACTCTCTCTCACACACACCCCCACTCACTCACTCTCTCTCTCACACACCCACTCACTCTCTCTCACACACACCCACTCACTCTCTCTCACACACACCCACTCACTCTCTCTCACACACACACCCACTCACTCTCTCTCACACACACACCCACTCACTCACACACCCACCCACTCACTCACACACCCACCCACTCACTCACACACCCACCCACTCACTCACACACACCCACCCACTCTCTCTCACACACACACCCACTCACTCTCTCTCACACACACACCCACTCACTCTCTCTCACACACACACCCACTCACTCACACACACACCCACTCACTCACACACACACCCACTCACTCACACACACCCCCACTCACTCACACACACCCACCCACTCTCTCACACACACACACCCACTCTCTCACACACACACACCCACCCACTCTCTCTCACACACACACCCACCCACTCTCTCTCACACACACACCCACCCACTCTCTCTCACACACACACCCACTCTCTCTCTCTCACACACACACCCACTCTCTCTCACACACACACCCACTCTCTCTCACACACACACCCACTCTCTCTCACACACACACCCACTCTCTCTCACACACACACCCACTCTCTCTCACACACACACCCACTCTCTCTCACACACACACCCACCCACTCACACACACCCACTCACTCTCATACACACCCACTCACTCTCACACACACCCACTCACTCTCACACACACCCACACACTCTCACACACACCCACACACTCTCACACACACCCACTCACTCTCACACACACCCACTCACTCTCACACACACCCACTCACTCTCACACACCCACTCACTCACACACACACCCACTCACTCACACACCCACCCACTCACTCACACACCCACCCACTCACTCTCACACACCCACCCACTCTCTCTCACACACACACCCACTCACTCACACACACACCCACTCACTCACACACACACCCACTCACTCTCACACACACCCACTCACTCTCACACACACACCCACTCACACACACACCCACCCACTCACACACACCCACTCACACACACCCACTCACTCTCACACACACCCACTCACTCTCACACACACCCACTCACTCTCACACACACCCACTCACTCTCACACACACCCACTCACTCGCACACACCCACTCACTCTCACACACCCACTCACTCTCATACACACCCACTCACTCTCATACACACCCACTCACTCTCACACACACCCACTCACTCTCACACACACCCACCCACTCTTTCTCACACACCCACACACTCGCACACACCCACACACTCGCACACACCCACACACTCGCACACACCCACACACTCGCACACACCCACACACTCTTTCTCACACACCCACTCACACTCGCTCTCACACACACCCACTCACACTCGCTCTCACACACACCCACTCACACACTCTCACACACACCCACTCACACACTCTCACACACACCCACTCACACACTCTCACACACACCCACTCACACACTCTCACACACACCCACTCACACACTCTCACACACACACCCACTCACTCTCTTTGTCAGACACGCACCCAACCACTCACTCACTCTCTCTCAGACACACACGTACCCAACTACTCTCTCTCTCTCTGACACACCCACACACCCAACCACTCTCTCTCTGACACACACACCCACTCTCTCAGACACACACGCACCATCTCACTCTCTCACTCAGACACACCCGCACTCACTCACACTCTCTCTCAGACATACACGCATCCACTCACTCTCTCTCTCCCTCTCTCTGACACACACACGCACCCACTCACTCTCTCATTCAGACACACACGCACCCACTCACCTTCTCTCTCTGTCAGACACACACACCCACCCACTCTCTCTCTCAGACACACACGCACCCACTCTCTCTCAGACACACACACACACACCCACTCTCTCTCTCAGACACACACACCCACCCACTCTCTCTCTCAGACACACACACCCACCCACTCTCTCTCTCAGACACACACACCCACCCACTCTCTCTCTCAGACACACACACACCCACCCACTCTCTCTCTCTCAGACACACACACCCATTCAATCACTCACTCAGACACACACACCCTCTCACACACACGCACCCACTCACTCACTCTCTCACACACACACGCACTCTCTCTCACACACCCTCTCCCGCACACACTCCCGCACACACACTCTCTCAGACACACACCCACTCACTTTGTCAGACACGCACGCATCAACTCTCTCTCTCTCAGACACACGCACCCACTCACTCTCTCTCAGACACACACACACCCACTCACACACTCTCTCTCTCAGACACACACACCCACTCACTCTCTCTCAGACACACACACACCCACTCTCTCAGACACACGCACCCACTCACTCTCTCTCTCAGACACACACACCCACTCTCTCTCAGACACACGCACCCACTCACTCTCTCTCTCAGACACACACACCCACTCTCTCTCAGACACACACACCCACTCTCTCTCAGACACACGCACCCACTCTCACACTCTCTCTCTCTCTCAGACACACGCACCCACTCACTCACTCTCTCTCTCTCTCAGACACACGCACCCACTCACTCTCTCTCTCTCAGACACACGCACCCACTCACTCTCTCTCTCTCAGACACACGCACCCACTCACTCTCTCTCTCAGACACACGCACCCACTCTCTCTCAGACACACACACTTGCTATCTCTAAGACACACACGCACGCAGTCACACACTCTCCCAGACACACACGCACCCACCCACCCTCTCTCTCTCACACACACACCCACTCACACTCTCTCTCAGACACACTCACCCACTCACTAGCACTCTCTCTCTCACACACACACACCCACTAGCGCTCTTTCTCAGACACACACACTCACCCTCTCTCACAGACACGCACCCACTCATTCTCTGTCAGACACGCAGCCAACCACTCTCTCTCTCTCTGACACACACATGCACCCACTCCTTCTCTCTCTCTCTGACACACACATGCACCCACTCCTTCTCTCTCTCTCTGACACACACATGCACCCACTCCTTCTCTCTCTCTCTGACACACACATGCACCCACTCCTTCTCTCTCTCTCTGACACACACATGCACCCACTCCTTCTCTCTCTCTCAGACACACACGCACCCACTCACTCTCACACACACACACCCTCTCACAATCTCTCTCAGACACGCACCCACTTCCTCACTCCCTCTCTCAGACACGCACCCACTTCCTCACTCCCTCTCTCAGACACGCACCCACTTCCTCACTCCCTCTCTCAGACACGCACCCACTTCCTCACTCCCTCTCTCAGACACGCACCCACTTCCTCACTCCCTCTCTCAGACACGCACCCACTTCCTCACTCCCTCTCTCGCTCCCCCACACACCCACTCACACTCTCTCGCTCCCACACACACCCACTCACACTCTCTCGCTCCCACACACACCCACTCACACTCTCTCGCTCCCACACACACCCACTCACACTCTCTCGCTCCCACTCACACCCACTCACACTCTCTCGCTCCCACTCACACCCACTCACACTCTCTCGCTCCCACTCACACCCACTCACACTCTCTCGCTCCCACACACACCCACTCACACTCTCTCGCTCCCACACACACCCACTCACACTCTCTCGCTCCCACACACACCCACTCACACTCTCTCGCTCCCACACACACCCACTCACACTCTCTCGCTCCCACACACACCCACTCACACTCTCTCGCTCCCACACACACCCACTCACACTCTCTCGCTCCCACACACACCCACTCACACTCTCTCTCTCTCTCTCACACACATCCACTCACGCTCTCTCTCTCACACACACGCTCTCTCTCTCACACACCCACTCACACACTCTCTCTTTCACACACACACCCACTCACACTCTCTCTCTCTCTCTCTCTCTCACACACATCCACTCACACTCTCTCTCTCTCTCACAAACATCCACTCACACTCTCTCTCTCTCTCACACACATCCACTCACACTCTCTCTCTCTCTCACACACATCCACTCACACTCTCTCTCTCTCACACACACATCCACTCACACTCTCTCTCTCTCTCTCTCTCTCTCACACACACCCACTCACACTCTTTCTCTCTCTCACACACACGCTCTCTCTCTCACACACCCACTCACACACTCTCTCTTTCACACACACACCCACTCACACTCTCTCTCTCTCTCTCTCTCTCACACACATCCACTCACACTCTCTCTCTCTCTCACAAACATCCACTCACACTCTCTCTCTCTCTCACACACATCCACTCACACTCTCTCTCTCTCTCACACACATCCACTCACACTCTCTCTCTCTCACACACACATCCACTCACACTCTCTCTCTCTCTCTCTCTCTCTCACACACACCCACTCACACTCTTTCTCTCTCTCACACACACACCCACTCACACTCTTTCGCTCCCACACACACCCACTCACACTCTCTCGCTCCCACACACACCCACTCACACTCTCTCGCTCCCACACACACCCACTCACACTCTCTCGCTCCCACACACACCCACTCACACTCTCTCGCTCCCACACACACCCACTCACACTCTCTCGCTCCCACACACACCCACTCACACTCTCTCGCTCCCACACACACCCACTCACACTCTCTCGCTCCCACACACACCCACTCACACTCTCTCGCTCCCACACACACCCACTCACACTCTCTCGCTCCCACACACACCCACTCACACTCTCTCGCTCCCACACACACCCACTCACACTCTCTCTCTCTCTCTCACACACATCCACTCACACTCTCTCGCTCCCACACACACCCACTCACACTCTCTCTCTCTCTCTCACACACATCCACTCACACTCTCTCTCTCACACACACGCTCTCTCTCTCACACTCTCTCTCTCACACACACGCTCTCTCTCTCACACACACACACTCTCTCTCTCACACACACCCACTCTCTCTCTCACACACACCCACTCTCTCTCTCACACACACCCACTCTCTCTCTCACACACCCACTCTCTCACACACCCACTCTCTCACACACCCACTCTCTCTCTCACACACCCACTCACACACTCTCTCTTTCACACACACACCCACTCACACTCTCTCTCTCTCTCTCTCTCTCTCACACACATCCACTCACACTCTCTCTCTCTCTCACAAACATCCACTCACACTCTCTCTCTCTCTCACAAACATCCACTCACACTCTCTCTCTCTCTCACAAACATCCACTCACACTCTCTCTCTCTCTCTCACACACACCCACTCACACTCTTTCTCTCTCTCTCACACACACCCACTCACACTCTTTCGCTCACACACACACCCACTCACACACTCTCACTCACACACACACCCACTCACTCTCTCTCACTCACACACACACCCACTCACTCTCTCGCTCACACACACACCCACTCACTCTCTCTCGCTCACACACACACCCACTCACACTCTCTCGCTCACACACACACCCACTCACACTCTAGGAAAAAGTGAGGACTGCAGATGCTGGAGATCAGAGCTGAAAATGTGTTGCTGGAAAAGCGCAGCAGGTCAGGCAGCATCAAAGGAGCAGGAGAATCGACGTTTCGGGCATGAGCCCTTCTTCAGGACCCGAAACGTCGATTCTCCTGCTCCTTGGATGCTGCCTGACCTGCTGCGCTTTTCCAGCAACACATTTGCAGCACTCACACTGTCTCTCAGACACACGCACCCACTCACTCTCTCTCGGACACACACGCACACACTCACTCTCTCTCAGACACACACGCACCCATTCTCTCTCACTCTCTCTCTCAGACACACACCCACTTACTCCCTCTCTCAGACACACACACCCACTCTCTCTCTCTCTCTCTCTCTCTCAGACACACACCCACCCAAACTCACTCTCTCTCTCAGACACACACGCACCCACCCACTCTCTCTCAGACACACACGCACTCACTCTCTCTCAGACACACACCCACTTACTCCCTCTCTCAGACACACGCACCCACTCTCTCTCTCACTCTCAGACACACAAACGCACCCATTCACTATCTCTCTCTCTCAGACACACACGCACCCACTCTCTCTCTCTCTCAGACGCACACGCACCCACTCACTCTCTCTCTCTCAGACACACACGCACCCACTCACTATCTCTCTCTCTCAGACACACACGCACCCACTCTCTCTCTCTGACGCAGACGCACACGCACCCACTCACTCTCTCTCTCTCACACACACGCACCCACTTACTATCTCTCTCTCTCAGACACACACGCACCCACTCACTATTTCTCTCTCTCAGTCACACACGCACCCACCCACTCTCTCTCAGACACACACCCACTTACTCCCTCTCTCAGACACACGCACCCACTCTCTCTCTCTCTCTCACTCTCAGACACACAAACGCACCCATTCACTATCTCTCTCTCTCAGACACACACGCACCCACTCTCTCTCTCTCTCAGACGCACACGCACCCACTCACTCTCTCTCTCTCAGACACACACGCACCCACTCACTATCTCTCTCTCTCAGACACACACGCACCCACTCTCTCTCTCTCAGACGCAGACGCACACGCACCCACTCACTCTCTCTCTCTCAGACACACACGCACCCACTCACTATTTCTCTCTCTCAGTCACACACGCACCCACTCACTCTCTCTCTCACACACACACCCACTCACTCTCTCTCTCACACACACACCCACTCACTCTCTCTCTCACACACACCCACTCACTCTCTCTCTCACACACACCCACTCACTCTCTCTCTCACACACACCCACTCACTCTCTCTCTCACACACACACCCACTCACTCTCTCTCTCACACACACACCCACTCACTCTCTCTCTCACACACACACCCACTCACTCTCTCTCTCACACACACACCCACTCACTCTCTCTCACACACACACCCACTCACTCTCTCTCTCACACACACCCACTCACTCTCTCTCTCACACACACACCCACTCACTCTCTCTCTCACACACACACCCACTCACTCTCTCTCTCACACACACACCCACTCACTCTCTCTCTCTCACACACACACCCACTCACTCTCTCTCTCACACACCCACTCACTCTCTCTCTCACACACACACCCACTCACTCTCTCTCTCACACACACACCCACTCACTCTCTCTCTCACACACACACCCACTCACTCTCTCTCTCTCACACACACACCCACTCACTCTCTCTCTCACACACCCACTCACTCTCTCTCTCACACACACCCACTCACTCTCTCTCACACACACACCCACTCACTCTCTCTCACACACACACACCCACTCACTCTCTCTCACACACACACCCACTCACTCTCTCTCACACACACACCCACTCACTCTCTCTCTCACACACACCCACTCACTCTCTCTCTCACACACACACCCACTCACTCTCTCTCTCACACACACACCCACTCACTCTCTCTCTCTCACACACACACCCACTCACTCTCTCTCTCACACACCCACTCACTCTCTCTCTCACACACACCCACTCACTCTCTCTCACACACACACCCACTCACTCTCTCTCTCACACACACACCCACTCACTCTCTCTCTCACACACACTCTCTCTCTCACACACACACTCTCTCTCACACACACACTCTCTCTCACACACACACTCTCTCTCACACACACACTCTCTCTCACACACACACTCTCTCTCACACACACACTCTCTCTCACACACACACTCTCTCTCACACACACACACTCACCCACACTCTCTCACACACACACACAGCCACTCACACTCTCTCTCTCTCTCTCACACACATCCACTCACACTCTCTCTCTCTCTCACACACATCCACTCACACTCTCTCTCTCTCTCACACACATCCACTCACACTCTCTCTCTCTCACACACACATCCACTCACACTCTCTCTCTCTCTCTCTCACACACATCCACTCACACTCTCTCTCTCTCTCTCTCACACACATCCACTCACACTCTCTCTCTCTCTCACACACATCCACTCACACTCTCTCTCTCTCTCACACACATCCACTCACACTCTCTCTCTCTCTCACACACATCCACTCACACTCTCTCTCTCTCTCTCACACACATCCACTCACACTCTCTCTCTCTCACACACATCCACTCACACTCTCTCTCTCTCACACACATCCACTCACACTCTCTCTCTCTCTCTCACACACATCCACTCACACTCTTTCGCTCACACACACACCCACTCACACACTCTCGCTCACACACACACCCACTCACACACTCTCGCTCACACACACACCCACTCACACTCTCTCTCACACACACACCCACTCACACTCTAGGAAAAAGTGAGGACTGCAGATGCTGGAGATCAGAGCTGAAAATGTGTTGCTGGAAAAGCGCAGCAGGTCAGGCAGCATCAAAGGAGCAGGAGAATCGACGTTTCGGGCATGAGCCCTTCTTCAGGACCCGAAACGTCGATTCTCCTGCTCCTTGGATGCTGCCTGACCTGCTGCGCTTTTCCAGCAACACATTTGCAGCACTCACACTGTCTCTCAGACACACGCACCCACTCACTCTCTCTCGGACACACACGCACACACTCACTCTCTCTCAGACACACACGCACCTATTCTCTCTCACTCTCTCTCTCAGACACACACCCACTTACTCCCTCTCTCAGACACACGCACCCACTCTCTCTCTCTCTCAGACACACACACACCCACTCTCTCTCTCTCTCTCAGACACACACGCACCCACCCACTCTCTCTCAGACACACACGCACCCACTCTCTCTCAGACACACACGCACCCACTCTCTCTCAGACTCACACGCACCCACTTACTCCCTCTCTCAGACACACACGCACCCACTCTCTCTCTCTCTCTCTCAGACACACACACACGCACCCACTCACTATCTCTCTCTCTCTCAGGCAAACACACGCACCCACTCTCTCTCTCTCACACAAACGCACCCACTCTCTCTCTCTCACACAAACGCACCCACTCTCTCTCTCTCTCAGACACACATGCACCCACCCACTCTCTCTCAGACACACACGCACCCACTCTCTCTCAGACACACACCCACTTATTCCCTCTCTCGGACACACGCACCCACTCTCTCTCTCTCTCACTCTCAGACACACAAACGCACCCATTCACTATCTCTCTCTCTCAGACACACACGCACCCACTCTCTCTCTCTCACACACACACGCACCCACTCTCTCTCTCTCTCACACACACACGCACCCACTCTCTCTCTCTCACACAAACGCACCCACTCTCTCTCTCTCAGACACACATGCACCCACCCACTCTCTCTCAGACACACACGCACCCACTCTCTCTCAGACACACACCCACTTATTCCCTCTCTCGGACACACGCACCCACTCTCTCTCTCTCTCACTCTCAGACACACAAACGCACCCATTCACTATCTCTCTCTCTCAGACACACACGCACCCACTCTCTCTCTCTCTCACTCTCAGACACACAAACGCACCCATTCACTAT
>NW_028270154.1:88464285-88604285 GCF_037043375.1 Chiloscyllium plagiosum
TGTGTGTGTCTGTGAGTGTGTGTGTGTGTGTGTCTGTGAGTGTGTGTGTGTGAGTGTGTCTGATGAAGTAACTGATAAGGAATGGTGATCCTGCTCTCGATTCTACCACTTGTCTTAGCACATTTAATTGCTTTTAAATGGGAGAGGTGATGGCCTATTGGTATTATTACTGGTTTTGTTAATCTTGCAGCTCAAGTAATGACCTGGGTTCAAATCCTACCACAGCATAAGGTGGAATTTGAGTTCAATAAAACAAAATTTGTAATTGAGAGTCTAATAATAATCATGAATTATTTGTTGGGGGAAGGAGAAAAAACCCCATCTGGGTCACTAATATCGTTCGGAGGGAAACTGCCATCCTTATCTGGTCTGTGTCTACATGTAATTCCAGACCCACAGCAATGGGGCTCACTTTTAACACCCCTCCAGGATGGGCAACAAAATGCTGACTTAGCCAGTGATGTCTTCACCCTGTGAATGATTTTTATTTTAGTTTAAAAAGTAGACTAGCTTGATTATGAAATTAATGAAAAGGAATAGGATTTAGGATTATAGGGTCAAACAGATTAAATGACCAATGTCAGCGTTTTAGCTTCTGCCACCAAACTCTTGTATGTCAATACCTTTCCACTCTATGACCAACTCCTTACACCAGGTTAGACCATTTACAAGCTCAGTGTCTGGGTTTGTCAGATCTATGTTTCTGCTCTCTTATCTTTCAAAGCGCCAGGACCCTCTATATCACTTTGTTAACATCTCCTGTCTTCAGGTCTACCTCAGTCCATTTTCTGCCGATTATACCTTGTCGTCTTGTATCTTGGCTATCTCTTAGTGGCCTCTGATTTTCCCTTGCTGCAGCTCCCTGTTTCAGAATGAGAAGCATCACTTCCTCATATGCACACCCCCCACCCCCAACCCCACCTACTGACAAACACGCCATTCAGCTAAAATATAGGAAAAACTCAGCAGGTCAGAGAGGAAGTAACTTTACTCTTTCTGGTGCAGTGACCCTTTCTTAGAATAGCTGCTTTAACATTATCAGAAGTCGCACAACACCAGGTTATAGTCCGACAGGTTTATTTGAAATCACGAGCTTTTGGAGCGCTGCTCCTTCATCACCTGACACATGCTCCAAAAGCTTGTGATTTCAAATAAACCTGTTGGACTATAACCTGATGTCATGTGACTTTGTCCACCCCCATCCAACACCTGCCCCTCCACATCATGGCTAACAACATGGGCGGCACGGTGGCACAGTGGTTAGCACTGCTGCTTCACAGCGCCAGAGACCCGGGTTCAATTCCCGCCTCAGGCGACTCTCTGTGTGGAGTTTGCACATTCTCCCCGTGTCTGCGTGGGTTTCCTCCGGGTGCTCCGGTTTCCTCCCACAATCCAAAAATGTGCAGTGGTTAGGTGAATTGGCCATGCTAAATTGCCCGTAGTGTTAGGTGAAGGGGTAAATGTAGGAGAATGGGTCTGGGTGGGTTACGCTTCGGCGGGTCGGTGTGGACTTGTTGGACCGAAGGGCCTGTTTCCACACTGTAAGTAATCTAATCTAATCTAATCTAATTACCTGGTAGAGAATTCCATACAGAGGGTGTGGGCAGTTGAATTGAGATTTTGCCTGAAGGTAGGTCTCCGTTGGGAAGATCTGTAGTTGTTGAATTCGACAGCTTCTGTGTCGTGTGGACAGGGCCAGTGCCAATGAACTTTCAGCATTCTCTATATGTTTCTCCAATGGCCCAGTTCCTTGTCTTATTTATGTCTCTCTCTGTGTCAATATCAGCTATTTGCACATGCTTTTGTTCTATTAATATATTTTATTATCTTACTGATATGATCGTTTAGATCGTCTAACAGCTTCCTGCTTTTCTATTAAGCCGTTTGCTGGTAATTAAACCAATTAATCCCTCAGTGGCTGATGCTTCATTGCCTTTTGTCTCTCGTTCACAGTCATTCTCAAGCTGTTACATCTTTTCTGATTAAAATTATAGCCCATGTTTTCTCTTCACTGATGTCAAAGGTCCAGCGAATATTTCCTGTGCTTCTCATCTTTGTTACGTCACTGCGTCTGCTTTAGAGATCCACACAATTGTAACAGCCCATGAAAGAAAGATTAACATTGGCAGAGAACCATTCCCAATCCTGAGGCATTTCAAAACACCTCATAGCCAATCAAGTACTTTCTAAGTGTATTAAATGCAAGAAATGTTTGTGCACAGCAAGATCACACAGACAGCACTGCGATAATGGTCAGACAACCTGTGTTGTGCAGCAAGCTACAGGAAAGATGTTGTGAAACTCGCAAGGGTTCAGAAAAGATTTACAAGGATGTTGTCAAAGTTGGAGGGTTTGAGCTATAGGGAGAGGCTGAACAGACTGGGGCTGTTTTTCCCTGGAGCGTCGGAGGCTGAGTATCACTTTGAGCAGGATTCCAACTGCAGCAACGTCATCAGCAGAAGGATAGGACTGACCTGTTGCACATTTGGCTACATTCAGTTTCAGTGAGCGATAAATATTAACTGGGACACTACACTGGAGCAAAGAACTATGGATGCTGGACATCAGAAACAAAAACAGAAATTACTGGAGAAACTCAGCTGGTCTGGGAGCACATCTGCAGGAAGAAAACAGAGTTACTGTTTCTGGTCCAGTGACCCTTCTTCACAACTGATAGCATCCAGGAAAAAATGGTATTTATCTTGTTGACAAGGAGTTTAGGGGTGGGAAAGGGGAGATGAGTTGATAGGTGAAGAGCCCAGACACAGAGACAAACACAAGGGTTTTTGATGGTAAACCAGGAAGGAAATGCCATTTGGTGATAATGGGGACTACGAGTAGCTGTTAATGGGTTGGTTGCACAAACAGCAACACTCTGTCATGACAGGATCTGGGATTTGGGGCTGGATAAAAGACAGGAAGGTTCTAAAATCCATTGAACTCAATACTGAGTCTCAAGAATGCCTTGCTCTTGTCCTTATTGTGCCACTGTACTTTTTACATCCAATTGAGTGAACTTAAAGGGCTCTAGTTTTGGAATTTATCAAACAGAAAGCACCTTTGGCAGTGTAGCACTCCTTCAGTACTTCCTGAGTACTACCGTGAGTACAAATTCTAGCGAGGAAACTTGGCATTTGCTTTCATTAGGGAAAGAACAGAGGTAGCAGAGAGTTGTGAACACGGCCCAGGCTAGTATGCAAGCCAGCCTTCCATCCATTCACTCCGTCTGTACTTCTCACTGCCTTGGGAAAGCAACCAACATAATCACAGGAGGAAAATGGATAAAATTGGATAAATACGTGCTCCCAATGTAGACTTTTGACCCCATGAAGCATGTAAGGCTACTCAGGTGTGGACCTATCCACTAACATTAGACACTCGTGACAATCTTTATAGGTCTGCATTTATCAAAAAAGAGTTAGGATGTGACTGGATCATTGGTTCACTCAGTGATAACAGTGCAATTGGCAGAATGGCCCATAACAGTGTCTTTCTGTGTTAAAACTCTGAGAGCAAAACAGATTGACACATTGTTCAAAAGGAGCCAAGCTAATAGAAAGTTATTAACACAGCTGTAGAATAAAAGGTTAGTGAAACCTTTTACAATGGGTGTCTCACTCAAAAGGTTTGGCACAGTTTCAGCTCTGCAGTGCTTCTATTTCTGCCAGATCTTATCAGTGTTCTTACAACAGTCTCCGCGAATGTTTCAGCATTGATTTGTGTCGTGTGCCTATGGTCTATATGTGGGAGGCATCAACTGTCTATCCAGTGGTTGTGTGCAATGTCATTGAATTCCTACAGCATGGAAGTAGGCCATTCAGCCCATCGAGTCCATGTTGGCCCTCTGAAGAGCATCGCACCCAGACCCACCCTATTACCTTGCATTTCCCATCGCAAATCCACCTAACGTGAACATCTTTACACTGTGGGAGGAAACCCACGCAGACATGAGGAGCATGTGTAAACTCCACGTTGTGTGAGAGTGGAATTGAACCCAGGATCATGGCATTGTGAGGCAGCAGTGCTGACCACTGAGCCACCATGCTATACGATGGATGGTTCTGTGCACCGTGTATACAGTAGGCTATGTGTGAGCTGTGTGTGTATGTGTGTGTCAGCAAGCGATGCCCATAACTTTGTTGCGTGTACTGTGTGAATTTCCCCAGTTTCGAGCCATCTTCTTTAACCACTGCATCCATCACAGCGTGTGGACACACTCAGTGCCATAAACAAGGGATGTTTGACCCAGAGACAGTGACAGAATGGCAATATTGTTACCATTCAGGGCTTCCAAGGGTAACTTGGAGGGGAACTTACAGCTGATGGTGTTCCCATGCATTGGCTCACCTGGACCTCTCAGTGATTGAGGTCCTGGTTTGGGACCATGATTAGCAAGTTGCTGAAGGCCATCTTGTACGGAGTGGACACTGTTCCTGCTGGACAAAGGTGGTGATTCTGGAGCTGGGCAGATTCACACTAATGACCGTCACATTCCTGATTGGTGCTTTGTGGACAGATTTTGGGGATTCAGGAGGTGTTGCTCTTTTGCGAACACACAACCTCTGACCTGCTCTGTACCCATCGTATTCACGTGGCCGACCCAGTTAATTTTCCCTTCTCAATTCAAGGTTCCGAGCATGGCCTTGTCACAGGCTTGTCAGTGAGTGTGCCTGTGTGTGTGTCTGTGTGTGTATTAGTGTGTGTGAGTATGTCAGTGAGTGTGCCTGTGTGTGTGTCTGTGTGTGTATTAGTGTGTGTGAGTATGTCAGTGAGTGTGCCTGTGTGTGTGTCTATGTGTGCCTGTGTGTGTATTAGTGTGTGTACGTCAGTGAGTGTGCCTCTGTGTGTGTATTAGTGTGTGTGAGTATGTCAGTGAGTGTGCCTCTGTGTGTGTCTGTGTGTATTAGTGTGTGTTTCTGTGTGTGTATTAGTGTGTGTGAGTATGTCAGTGAGTGTGCCTCTGTGTGTGTGTGTCAGTGAGTGTATTAATGTGTGTGAGTATGTCAGTGA
This sequence comes from Chiloscyllium plagiosum, assembly GCF_037043375.1. Classification (NCBI taxonomy): domain Eukaryota; kingdom Metazoa; phylum Chordata; class Chondrichthyes; order Orectolobiformes; family Hemiscylliidae; genus Chiloscyllium; species Chiloscyllium plagiosum. The sequence goes on from NW_028270154.1 coordinate 88,469,296, forward strand.
GTGTGCCTCTGTGTGTTTCTGTGTGTGTGTCAGTGAGTGTATTAGTGTGTGTGTCTGTGTGTGTATTGGTCTGTGTGAGTACGTCAGTGAGTGTGCCTCTGTGTGTGTGTGTGTCAGTGAGTGTATTAGTATGTGTGAGTATGTCAGTGAGTGTGCCTCTGTGTGTGTCAGTGAGTGTATTAGTGTGTGTGTCTGTGTGTGTATTAATGTGTGTGAGTATGTCAGTGAGTGTGCCTGTGTGTGTGTGTGTGTGTCAGTGAGTGTATTAGTGTGTGTCAGTGAGTGTATTAGTGTGTGTGAGTATGTCAGTGAGTGTGCCTCTGTGTGTGTCTGTGTGTGTGTCAGTGAGTGTATTAGTGTGTGTCTGTGTGTGTATTAGTGTGTGTGAGTATGTCAGTGAGTGTGCCTGTGTGTATGTCAGTGAGTGTATTAGTGTGTGTGTCAGTGAGTGTATTAGTGTGTGTGTCTGTGTGTGTATTGGTGTGTGTGAGTATGTCAGTGAGTGTGCCTCTGTGTGTGTCTGTGTGTGTGTCAGTGAGTGTGCTAGTGTGTGGGTCTGTGTATATTAGTGTGTGTGAGTATGTCAGTGAGTGTGCCTCTGTGTGTGTGTGTCAGTGAGTGTATTAGTGTGTGTGTCTGTGTGTGTATTAGTGAGTGTGAGTATGTCAATGAGTGTGCCTCTGTGTGTGTCTGTGTGTGTGTCAGTGAGTGTATTAGTGTGTGTCAGTGAGTGTATTAGTGTGTGTGAGTATGTCAGTGAGTGTGCCTGTGTGTGTGTCTGTGTGCGTGTCAGTGAGTGTATTAGTGTGTGTCTGTGTGTGTATTAGTGTGTGTGAGTATGTCAGTGAGTGAGCCTCTTTGTGTGTCTGTGTGTGTGTCACTGAGTGTATTAGTGTGTGTCAGTGAGTGTATTAGTGTGTGTGTATTGGTGTGTGTGAGTATGTCAGTGAGTGTGCCTGTGTGTGTGTCTGTGTGTGTGTCAGTGAGTGTACTAGTGTGTGTGTCTGTGTGTGTATTGGTGTGTGTGAGTATGTCAGTGAGTGTGCCTGTGTGTGTGTCTGTGTGTGTGTCAGTGAGTGTATTAGTGTGTGTCTGTGTGTGTATTAGTGTGTGTGAGTATGTCAGTGAGTGAGCCTCTTTGTGTGTCTGTGTGTGTGTCACTGAGTGTATTAGTGTGTGTCTGTGTGTATTAGTGTGTGTGAGTATGTCAGTGAGTGTGCCTGTGTGTGTGTCTGTGTGTGTGTCAGTGAGTGTATTAGTGTGTGTGACTGTGTGTGTATTAGTGTGTGTGAGTATGTCAGTGAGTGTGCCTGTGTGTGTCTGTGTGTGTGTCAGTGAGTGTATTAGTGTGTGTGTCTGTGTGTGTATTAGTGTGTGTGAGTATGTCAGTGAGTGTGCCTGTGTGTGTGTCAGTGAGTGTATTAGTGTGTGTGACTGTGTGTGTATTAGTGTGTGTGAGTATGTCAGTGAGTGTGCCTGTGTGTGTCTGTGTGTGTCAGTGAGTGTATTAGTGTGTGTGACTGTGTGTGTATTAGTGTGTGTGAGTATGTCTGTGAGTGTGCCTCTGTGTGTGTGTGTGTGTGTATTAGTGTGTGTGAGTATGTCAGTGAGTGTGCCTCTGTGTGTCTTTGTGTATGTGTGTGTGTACAGTCCGTGCTGTGTTCCTGTGGGTCGCTGCTGCCTGTGGCACGTGTCTGGGCGTGAATCTGTAAAAACCCAGCAGGAACCACACTCACAAAGGGAGAGAGAGGGAGAGGGGAAGAGCTGGGGACGCTGTGGCTATTACTGCCGACCACCGAGGGACAGGGGAAGAGACGGAGGAGAAGATGAGAAGCACACGCCGAGAGCCGCGGGATGTCCCGTTGCAATGTGCAGCTTGGAAATGACAAGTTGGGGGAATCCTGGGCAGCCCCAAGCAGCAGTGTAGAGGGCTCTGTGATCAAACAGCCCCCGGGAGGCTGGGACAGCTCTCTCTGTCTCTGTCTCTGTCTCTGCTCCTTGCCCAGTGGACAGGGGGTTTGGGAGAGAGAGCTGTGTGTGTGTGTACTGGATAGAGCTGGAGGCTGGATACAGGCTGTATTCCAGGAGCGGACCCAGAGACTGAAAGCGAAGTGAGAGAGCCAGCTACCTGCACGATGCTGCTCCCCACCATCTCCCTCCTCCTGAGGCTTCTCGGTAAGTCCCAACTCAACTGGTTTAAAAAAACCCCGTCCCTTCTCAGTTCCTTCTCCCAGAATACCAATCGCTTGCCGATTCTATATTTCGAGTTATTTAAAAGAAAGTCAGTCGATCTAAAATTCAGCCCAAGTTCCTTCACAATCTGCTATCTCTTTTGAAATTAGGATTTTAAAATAAATTTTCTCTGAATCAGTTGCTGATGTTATTAGAAACAAAAATAAAACACAGGCAGATAAGATAAGGAAGTATTGTAACGTGCCTTTGAGACTGTCACTGAGGACCAGTGGTCATCTGAAAGCTCCATGTACAAAGGCACTGCAAATTCATTCTGATTTCAGAACGATTCTCATCTTATCAGAGTTTTTAGTTCAACTTTATAATTGAGTTTTTGAGAAATTAACAAAAAGAATTGGAGTAAAAAATATGCTGTATTTATTAAAACATTGCTGTCTACACAATATTCCGTATACCATCCCATCTGTCCAACAATATCATCCCAGTACTGTCTATACCATGGCCATCTGCCTAATGCTGTGTATACTATCTCCCCAGTACTGTCTATACCATGCCCATCTGCCTAATGCAGTGTACACTATCTCCCCAGTACTGTCTATACTATGCCCATCTGCCTAATGCAGTGTACACTATCTCCCCAGTACTGTCTATACCATGGCCATCTGCCTAATGCTGTGTATACTATCTCCCCAGTACTGTCTATACCATGCCCATCTGCCTAATGCAGTGTACACTATCTCCCCAGTACTGTCTATACTATGCCCATCTGCCTAATGCAGTGTACACTATCTCCCCAGTACTGTCTATACCATGGCCACCTGTCTAATGCTGTGTACATTATCTCACCAGTACTGTCTATACCATGCCCATCTGCCTAATGCAGTGTACACTATCTCCCCAGTACTGTCTATACCATGGCCACCTGTCTAATGCAGTGTACACTATCTCCTCAGTACTGTCTATACCATGCCCATCTGCCTAATGCAGTGTACACTATCTCCCCAGTACTGTCTATACCATGGCCACCTGTCTAATGCTGTGTACATTATCTCACCAGTACTGTCTATACCATGCCCATCTGCCTAATGCTGTGTACACTATCTCCCCAATACTGTCTATACCATGGCCATCTGTCTAATGCTGTGTACACTATCTCACCAGTACTGTCTATACCATGCCCATCTGCCTAATGCAGTGTACACTATCTCCCCAGTACTGTCTATACCATGCCCATCTGCCTAACGCAGTGTACACTATCTCCCCAGTACTGTCTATACCATGCCCATCTGCCTAACGCAGTGTACACTATCTCCCCAGTACTGTCTATACCATGCCCATCTGCCTAATGCTGTGTACACTATCTCCCCAATACTGTCTATACCATGGCCATCTGCCTAATGCTGTGTACACTATCTCCTCAGTAATGTCTATACCATGACCATCTGTCCAACACTGCATATACTATCTTCCTAATACTGTCTGTACCGTCCCATCTCTCTAATCCTGTGTGCACCACCTTCTCAGTGCTATGTATACCATTACGAACTGTTCATTTGAAAAGCTCAGCAGGTCTGGCAGCATCTGTGGAGAGAAGTCAGAGTTAACATTTCAGGTTGAGTGACCCTTCTTCACCGCTGTTCTTTCGGTTTTTTACCATCTGTTCAATGCTGTCTGTCCCAATGCCATCTTCCTGGTGCTGCCTGTACGATCACTATCTTTGTCAAGCTGTGGGTAACCCCACCAGGCCAATGCCGCACAGCTGAATCTGTTGCACGGTGTCACTAGAGGTGTTGGGATGCAAAAAAAACCAAAGTTTCATAACTTACAGGACAATAAAAAGAATGATCGAATGAATATACATGATTGGCTGTTTGAAAAACCTAGCAGTGTTATAACCTTGTTTAAGCTCCTGCTAGCAATATGCAGGAATTAAGCTTCACCCATAGTCAGTTGTAAGGAAGTGTGTCTGTGCAGCTTTGTTCACAGATTCCCATCAGGCAGAGAAACAGGCAGAAAGTTTCATTGGGGTGAGCTCCATACTTCTCATGGCCAATGTGCAAAAACCAATGCAATAGAAAAATAACATACAAAAAATGGTTCCTTCATATATCTTGAGATTTCATTAGAAATGCTGGACAAGGTTTATAAATGAAGTGACACCGCTGTAACAAAATTACAATGTTAAAAATCCCACAACACCAGGTTATTTGGAAGCACTAGTTTTTGGAGCGCTGCTCCTTCACCTGACGAAACAGCAGCACTCTGAAAGCAAGTGTTTCCAAATAAATCTGTTGGACTATAACCTGGTGTCATGGGATTTTTAGCTTTGTCTACCCCAGCTGAACACCAGCTCCTCCAGATCATAACAAAATTGTAGCATTCTATAGCAAGATGTATTAATCCCCACTCCCCCCCCCCCCCCCCCCCCCCATATCCACGTTCACCAATCCTTTTACATCTCTTGCTGCTCGATGACACAGTATTCTTTATAAGGTTGTGCCATTTCTGTTGTCGCAGAGATGCAATGACTTTATGAAAAATCTGATTGCAGATGGGCAGCCATTTTTCTGCGTCCTGATATATGGCAGCAATTCTGCCTCAGAAAGGTTTTTTCAATGTATATGACATGAAATATTGGTGCGAGGTTTGTTGTTGGACTGTGAAGTGGTGACAAATCACAGATGTTTAGTACACTGGTGCTCTAATTCATCTGAATCATTCCATTATATTCTAGACTGTGCAGTAATTCACTCCCAAATCTCCATTATTCTGTAAAGAACCCAACGTTTTGCTTATTCATTTGTGGGATGTGGGTGTCGCTGACTGGGCCCAGCATTTATTGCTTGTCCCTAGTTGCTCCTTGAGAAGGTGGGGGTGAGCTGCCTTCTTGAACCACTGCAGTCCCACCCACTGTGGGTAGACCCACATTGCCCTGAGGGAGGGAATTCCAGGATTCTGACTCAGCGACAGTGAAGGAACGGCGATATATTTCCAGGTCAGGATAGGGAGTGGCTTGGAGGGGAACTTGAAGGTGGTGGTGTCCCCATGTATCTACAGCCCTGGTCCTTCTAGATGTAAGTGGTCATGGATTTGGAAGGTGCAGTCTGAGGATCTTTGGTGAATTTCTGCAGTGCTTCTTGTAGATGGTACACACTGCTGCTACTGAGCGTTGGTGTTGGCGGGAGTGGATGTTTGTGGATGTGGTGCCAATCAAGCAGCTGCTTTGTCCTGGATGGTGTCAAGCTTCTTGAGTGTTGTTGGGATTGCACCCATCCAGGCAAGTGGGGAGTATTCCAATGTCAACAGGAAGTGGTTAGGTTGTCTCTTATTGGTGATGGGCATTTCCTGACATTTGTATGGGGCAAATGTTACTTGCCAATTGTTAGCCCAAGCCTGGATATTGTCTAAATCTTGTGGCATTTGAATATGGACTGTTTCAATACTTGAGGAGTGGTGATTGGGGCTGAACATTGTGCAATCTTCGGTCAACATCCCTCACTTCTGACCTTATGATGGAGGAAGGTCATTAATGAAGCAGCTGAAGATGGTTGGGACTACGAAACTACCCTGAGGAACTCCTGCAAAGATGTCCTGGGGCCTGAGATGGATGACCTCCAACAACCACAACCATCTCCCTTTGGTATGACTCCAACCAGAATGTTTTTCTTTGATTCCCATTGGTTGTGAATCTTGGATGGCATCTTGATGCCACATGTGGTTGAATGCTGTCTTGCTGTCAACAGCAGTAGCTCTCTCCTCCTGATATCACCTTGTTTGACCATATTTAGATGACTGCTTTAATGAGATATGGAGCTCAGTAGCCCTGTCAGAGCACAACCTGGGAATAGGTAAAAACAATGACTGCAGATGCTGGAAACCAGATTTTGGATTAGTGGTGCTGGAAGAGCACAGCAGTTCAGGCAGCATCCGAGGAGCAGAAAAATCGACGTTTCGGGCAAAAGCCCTTCATCAGGTGCTCTTCCAGCACCACTAATCCACAACCTGGGAATAGATGAGTATCTTATTGCTGTGTAATTGTCACTTAATATTGTCCATCATTGCTAGAGGGATGGCGTTTAAAAAACAGGGAGGTTATGCTGCAGCTGTACAAGGTGCTGGTGAGGTCACACACCTGGAGGACTGTGTGCAGTTTTGGTCTCCTTACCGGAGAAAGGATGTACTGGCACGGGAGGGGATGCAGAGGAGGTTCACTGGATTGATTCTGGAATTGAGGGCATTGGCTTATGAGGCGAGATGAGTAGACTGGGTTTATGTTCATTGGAATTCAGAAGATTGAAAGGAGCTCTTACAGAAAGATATAAAACAATGAAGGGAATAAATAAGATAGAAGCAGGAGGTTGTTTCCACTGGCAGGTGGAACTAGAACTAGGGGGCACAGCTTCAAAATAAAAGGGGGGGCAGGTTTAAGCCTGAGCTGAGGAGGAACTTCTTCATCCAAAGGGCTGTGAATCTGTGAATTCCCCGCCCAGTGAAGCAGTTGAGGCGTCCTCACTGAATGTTTTTAAGGCAAAGATAGATTTTTGAACAGTAAAGGAATTAATGGTTATGGTGAGCAGGTTGGGAAGTGGAGCTGAGTCCATGAAAAGATCAGCCATGATCTTATTGAACGGGGGAGCAGGCTCGATGGGCCGGATGGCCTACTCACGGAGTCATAGAGATGTACAGCATGGAAATAGACTCTGTGGTCCAACTTGTCCATGCCAACCAGATATCCCAACCCAACCTAGTCCCATTTGCCAGCACTTGGCCCATATCCCTCTAAACTCTTCCTTTTTATCTATCTATCCAGATGCCATACTCCTGCTCCTAATCCTTTTGTTCTTATGCTCCTGTTACAGTCAATGATCCTTTTGCTGATGATTGAGAGTAGATTCTGAGTGTGGTAATTAGCTGCATTGGATTTGTCCTGCTTTTGTCAACAAGGCATACCTGGGAAATTCTCCACATCGTTGGGACAATGCTAGTGCTGTAGTTGTACTGGAATGACCTGGCTAGCATGGCCTGCTGTAGTGTTCCCTAGTACAGCTGCGCAGAGCAGGAGCATGACAGTTCCTTCTGTTTATACCTGAATGTGGTAGTGGAGGAGCTACAAGCAGTGTACGTCATTAATTTGCATATTTGAGGAGCATGATATGGTTTCCAGTAGGCACCTTTCCGATCATGGGGGGGGCATGAATAGGGTCAGTAATCAAGGTCTTTTCCCCAGGGAAGGGGAGTCCAAAACTAGGGGGCATAGGTTTAAGGTGAGAGAGGAAAGATTTCAAAGGGACCTAAGGGGCAACTTTTTCACTCAGAGGGTGTTGCATGTATGGAATGAGCTGCCAGAGGAAATGGTGGAGGCTGGTACAAATTACAGCATTTAAAAGGCATCTGGATGGGTAAATGAATAGGAAGGGTTTAGAGGGTTATGGGCCAGGTGCTGACAAATGGGATAGATTAATTTCGGACATCAGGTCAGCATGGATGAGTTGGACTGACGGATCTGTTTCCGTGCTGTACATCTCTATGACTCTAAGTCAATACAGCATACTGCAAATTTCAGACACTGACACTGAGCAACATTCTGGGTGGTCCACTGCCAATTTTATGCTAATGCAGAGCAGACATAGTGAATACTGTTTCTCAGACTGCAGAATGGTTAACAGTGGTGTTCCCAGGGGGTCGGTGCTGGGATCACATTTCTTCATATATCTAAATGTCTCGGCATACAGGATAAAACTTTCAAAATTTGCCAATCGTACCAAACGTGAAGGAATTGGAAACGGTGCAGATGATAACCGCTGACTGCAACAGGGCATGAATAGATTGGCAGAATGGGCAGGAAAGTAGCATATTGTTTATAATAAAAGTTATAGTAGAAGCTGATAATAGAGAGAAATGTGGGGTAATATTTTATGATAGAATAATTAGGGCGATACTTAATAGCGCAGTTCAAATTTAGTGTGCAAGGTTAGACAGACCTTGGGATTCATAACGATACAGTTTTGAAAATGGCAGGACATTTAAAATTTGATCAGAGACATTGTGTTTTATGCATTGATGTATCGAGTGAGAAAGCAGGGAAATTCTGATGAGCTTTTATAAGGCTCTGGTTAGGCCCCACGGATTGTGTACAGTTCTGCTCACCACGCATCAAGAAAATTGTGTGAGGGTCCCAGAGAAGGTGCAAAGGAGATTCCCCGGGATGGTTTCAGGGATGAGTAAAAAGTTCCGTGTGGAGGAGCCGAGGTCATTCTGTCCCGAGTGAAGGACGTTGAATGGAGATCTGTTGAGTTGTAGAACATTGAGACCCAGATATCGATGGGAGACAAAGGAAAGTTGCTCCTAACATTATATCAAGGGCAATAACTCTCACCTTACATTCGGAGTTCTTATCTTCTGTCTAATCTCTTTGGCCTAATGCTGTAATGACATTCACGGACCAAAGGCATTTAGTGCATGTGCCTTCCTTGCTCAGGAGTATCGGAGTTGGGGAAGTCATGTTGAGGTTGTACAGGACATTGGTGAGGCCTGTTCTGGAATACTTTGTCCAGTTCTGGTCTCCCTGTTATAGGAAGGATATGATTAAGCTGGAGAGGGTTCAGAAGAGATTTACCAGGATGTTGCCGGGTATGGAAGGTTTGAGTTATAAAGAAAGGCTGGACAGGCTGGGACTTTTTCTCTGCAGCACAGGAGGTTGGAAGGCGACCTTATAGAGGTTTGTAAAATCATAAGGGGTATCGATAGGCTTAATGGTAGGTGTCTTTTCCATAGGGTGGGGGATTTCAAGACTAGGGGAATATTTTTAAGGTGAGAGGAGAAAGATTTACAAAAGACATGCGGGGTCAATTTTTTACACTGAGGGTGGTTCGAGAGTGGAATTATCTTTCAGAAGAAGTGGTAGATGTCGGCAAAATTACAATGTTTAAAAGGCACTAAATAAAGGGTTGGAGGGATACGGGCCAGGAGCAGGCAGGTGGGACTGGTTTAGTTTGGGATTATGGTCAGCATGGATTGATTGGACCAAAGGGTCTGTTTCTGTGCTGAATGGCTCTATGACCAGTGGATGAAGGGTTTATGATTTAGGGCATATGGGAATGAGATAGGTGAGGAAGAACATTTTTACTGTCATGGTAACGAACTGGAGAGTGAGGAATGTGAGGAGGATTAATGGTGTCAAAAGGAAATTGAGTACACACTTGAGAGAAATAAACTTACCAAGTTAGTGATGTATGGTGGGGGAGTGGAAATGGCAGGATTTTAATTCAGACTTGTTGGATAAATGCCCCCTTCTGTACCATAATGACTCTATATAATGCCCAGTACGGAATCTAATCAATCAAATCCATAACATGCAGCATTAAATATATTCTTAAACATATAATTTGTACTCTGGTGGAAAACTGTGTGATCTTCTGGGACAAGTGATAAATCGACATTAAAAACCCAGGCCAGTTTGGAACACAATCTGGGAAATTAATCTCTCAACCCCTCAGGTAACTGAAGTGAGTCCAGGAGAGCAGATTAGCTCAGATTAACGTCATACAAAGCCATCTCTGCCACAGGTAGGAGTGTAGACCCTGCTCTTACTCTAAATACTGTCATTATAAACATACAAACATATGGACAAAAAACTGGAGTACACCATTGGGCCCCTCAGACCTGCTTCACTGTTCAGTAAGGTCATGGTCGATCTGGCAGCAGTCTCAAATCTACGTTCTTGCCTGCTGCTGGTAATCTTCCAGCCTCTTGATAACAAGAATCTATCCACTGCTGCCTTAAAAACACCTCTTCTTCCCCCACCTTCTCAGGAACAGAGTTCCAAAGATTCACAACCCTCTGAAAGAAAGGGTTTTGCCTCATCTCTGTTGTTGGAGTGAAAGTGCAGATTGGGGACAATGGGAACGTAACACCAGGGATAATTTGCTTCCAGGAGATGAAGTTGGAAGGGTAGGGGGTGGATTTTTCTTCATTTATTCATTCACAGGATGTGGGCATCACTGGCTGGTTTCTTGCCCATCCCTAATTGCCCCGGAGGACGTGCTTGTGAGCTGCCATCTCAAACTGCACCAGCCCTTGGGTTTTCGGAAGGTGCCCACAGTGCTGTTAGGAAGGGAGCTTTAACGCCGTGACAGTGCAAGAGTGGAAATACAATTCCACATCAGGATGGTGTGGGCCTGACTGGGGAACTTGCAGGTCGTGATGTTCCCATGTACCTTCTCCGTTTTAGGTGGTAGAGGTTGTGGGTTTGGAAAGTCCTATTAAAGTGCTTCAGTGAGTTTCTATATCCATGGAAGACATTATCGTCACTGTATGTCAGCGGTGAAAGAATGTGCAAGTTGTTAGCTGGTGGTTTATCCTGCATGATGTCAAGCTTCTTGAGTGATTTTGGAGCTGCACCCATCCGGGGAAGTAGAGACGCCTGACCTGTGGCTCATAGCTGATAATTTGGAGATGCCGGTGTTGAATTGGGGTGTACAAGGTTAAAAATCACACAACACCAGGTTATAGTCCAACAGGTTCATTTGGAAGCACTAGCTTTCGGAGCGCTGCTCCTTCATCAGATGATTGTGGAGCAGGATAATAATACACAGAATTTATAGCAAAAGTGTCATGCAACTGAAATGAAAAATTGAACAAACCTAGATGCTGTTAAGTCTTTCATCTTTTAGAATGGGTTGCAGGTTTTGGTTCATTAAAATGTAAATCCCAGAACTTCTTTTAAGTCACTTTCTCGAGATAACTTAAGGTTCTATAAAAAAAAAGTGACATCTCAATTGAGACAATGAGTTTGGCATCACAGCGTTAAAGGTGTGAGGTTAGCGTGTGATGGACAGACGATGGGGAGTTGGTTTCTCATTTCTGTCCTGTATGTTAAACCATGCAATGTGTATGGCTGGTCTAGTTCAGGTTCTGTACACAAGCATCTCTGGAAATGTGAGGAATGGGATGGTGATGGCATGGGAAGAGTGGGTAATATGATGGAATTAGTTAAGTGTGGCAAAATAGCAATTATTTAGGTACTTAAAAATTATTCTCTGTGCAGAAAATGAAAACTCACAAGGTTTGAATGAAAATGTTTTAGTAACGTTAATTGGTGAACTAAAAGAACACATTGTTATGATCTGAGCTGATGCCATTAGTGGATAAGTCAGATCCCAGACTGAAATAAAAGCAAAAAAGCTGCTGGAAATCTGAAATAAAAACAGAAAATGCAGGAGAAACTCAGCTGGTCCAGTAGCATCTGTAGAGAGAAAAACAGAGTTAGTATTTTGACACTTTAGAGTCATAGAGTTGTACAGTATGGAAACAGACCTTTCGGTCCAACTCATCCATACCAACCAGGTATCCTAAATTAATCTAGTCCCCTTTGCCAGCACTTGGCTCATATCCCTCTAAACCCTTCTAGATGCCTTTTAAATGTGGTTATTGTACCAACCTCCACCCACCTCCTCCAGCAGCTCATCCCATACACACACCACCCTTTGTGTGAAAAAGTTGCCCCTTAGGTTCCTTTGAAAGCTTTCCCCTCTCACCTTAAACCTATGCCCTCTAGTTTTGGACTCCCTCACCTGGGGAAAAAGACCTTGTCTATTTACCTTATCCATGACCCTCATGATTTCTATGGAACTGGGCAGAGTGAGTCTCTTAATAAAAGCAAATTACTGCGGATGCTGGAATCTGAAACCAAAAGAGAAAATGCTGGAAAATCTCAGCAGGTCTGGCAGCATCTGTAAGGAGAGAAAAGAGCTGACGTTTCGAGTCTAACTGACCCTTTGTCAAAGCTAAAAATGGGGAGAAATAGGGAGGTATTTATACCAGGCTGAGAGAAGGTGAGTCATGGCTCCAGAAGCAAATGTAGCAATAAAGAGGTGATAATGACAGTGCATAGAGAGCTAGAGAGATTAGGAGCTGTGAGTGACCAAGGCTGAAGCTAGTGCTATCTGACAAAATATGTGAGGGATGTGGGGGGAGGGGTGAAGCAGAGGCAAAATGGAAAACAGGGGAGAAGGGTAGCAAAGGGGGAAGAGGAGAGGAAAAAGGTGATGAGAGAGAGTGGGGAGCGAGAGAAAGAGAGTGAGTCTCTTCCTTAAATATTTAGTCAACAGAGTTTAGACGTTGTCAGCTTCCAATAACCCCCTTCAAGGTTTTACCCAAACACCTCTAAGAAAGGGGTTGGAAAGTGTGGCACTGGAAAAGCACAGAAGGTCAGGCAGCATCCGAGGAGCAGGAGAATCGGTGTTTCGGGCATAAGTCCTTCATCAAGAATGTGGAGGGGGAAGGGGGCTGAGAAATAAATAGGAGGTGGGGGGTGGGGTGAGGGGCAGGTAGTTGGGAAGGTGATGCCCACCTGCATCCGCCTACACCTTCCCAGTTACCTTCCCTATTTATTTCTCAGCCACACTTTTCGACTCTGGTCTCCAGCATCCGCAGTCCTCACTTTCTGTCGGCCCCACTAAGAATGGAAGAAGTTTACAGACGGAGGCCATTCACTCCAGCCCATCACCTTGTGCCAATCTCCTGCTATTTCTCCATATCCTTGCATATTACTTTGATCCAAATAATCACCCAGTGCTCTCTGCTCTGAAGCTTTCAGCTAAAAATCTTACACTGCGGTAAGCTGTTTCCTAACCTTTCTGAATGAACTGCTTTCTCTGGGATAAACACTTTCATGCATCCAAACTCAACCAGCGCTACAGAACTGAAACCAAACCCTCTCTAAATTATGGGTTTTTCCTCCAAAGTGAAAGGAAATCCTGATTCTTCTAATGGAAAGCAAATAAACGCTCTTCACAGTTTAATCTGTCTGCTTGTAAAATTCTCCCAAAGAAACAAATTTCCATTCTCACTCCAGGGACTGACTCTCACAGTGAGTTAAAAAATAAACACGTGGCTCCAGCAATACTATTAAGTGAATCATTAAACTCCCTCAGGAGGCTCTTCAGAGGGTCGGTGTGCACTCGATGGGCTGAATGGCCTGCTTCCCCACTGTAGGGATTCAATGATTCTGGCTCAGAGGTCCACTTACCGTTGCAACAAATACTACATTTCCTGGCTTGTTATCAAATGTGTGGGGGAGAAAGACAACCTGAGAAAATTTGATTTGTTTTCCCCTGTGCCTGTTATCTTTTAGTTTGGTTTGAGGCTGTGCCGAGCTGCCTTCTGAATTCTCACCAACTTGAAAGTCCCATCAAATGGGGATTATGAGGAGCGATTTAACCTTACATTTTAACAGCAGGCCGCAAGGTTAAATTTTTAGCTCCTGTAAATGTCTCTATAAATATCAATCTTTTGTCTCCGTATACATAGTTTCGACATTTGGCCGATGACATGAAATGGAAAATACTCGATCATCCGTGCACTGAGTACCACCCTTGATTTTTATTTCCATCGACATTGAGATGTATAACAGGAGGCTGATCTGATGTCACCCAAAGTCAAAAGTACAATGTGATAATTGATCATTCAGCCTTGTCTCCAGAGCCCTATTTTATAAGTCACATTTACTCTTTACCTGCAATCAACAATATTGTTTCTGCCTGAGTTTCACTTTATTCTTCATACTTCCCCCCCACCTCCCCTCAATCTGGCTCACTTAACTTCAGTAGCCTGCTGTGTTACTGGTGACAGAGTAGGCCCACATTTCTTTAGATTAGGCCATTTGGCCCATTCAGACCAAGCCTAGCAGGTGAAACTGTGATCCCTTTACTGAATGTGCTCCAGCACAGAAGCAATGCCTCAGAATATCAGAAATCGGAGTAAAGACCTGTCATGCCATTCAATATCATCATAGAATCCCTACACTATGGAAACAGGCCATTCAGCCCATCGAGTCCACACCGACCCTCCAAAGAGCTTCCCACCCAGGCCTCCCTATCTGCTCCCTGTATTTACCATGGCTAACCCACCTAGCCTACACAATATGGGGCAATTTAGCATGGCCAATCCACCCTAACCTACACAATTCGGAGTGTGGGAGGAAACTGGAGCACCCAGGGGAAATCCACACAGACACGGAGAGTATGTGCAAACTCCACACAGACAGTCACTCAAGGCTGGAATGTCCCTGATGCCATGAGGCAGCAGTGAGCCACTATGTCACCCGTATGTTCAATCTTATGTCTCAATCTGGTTAGATTTTCTTCCCTAAAGGACATTATTGAACCAGATGGGGTTTTTCTGAAAGAAAGGCTGGGACTGTTTTCACTGGATTGTAGCAAGTTGAGAGGTGACTTTATCAAAGGTTATAAAATAATGCGGGGTATAGATAGATTTAATGGTAGTTGTCTTTTCCCTAGGATGGAGGATTTGAAGACTAAGGGCATGCTTTTAAGGTGAGAGGAGCAAAATTTTAAAAAGACACGAGGGGCAATTGTTTTACACAGAAGGTGGTTTGCGTGTGGAATGAATTTCCTGACGATGAGATGGATATGGGCACAATTACATTTAAAAGACACTTGGATAAGTACATGAATAGGAAAGGTTGGGAGGGCTGATGGAATTCAATGTGAGCAAATGTGAGGTCTTGCACTTTGGAAAAAAGAATACAAGCATGGACTACTTTCTAAACGGTGAGAAAATTCATAAAGCCAAAGTACAGAGGGATCTGGGAGTGCTAGTCGAGGATTCTCTAAAGGTAAACATGCAGGTTGAGTCCGTGATTAAGAAAGCGAATGCAATGTTGTCATTTATCTCAAGAGGGTTGGAATATAAAAGCAGCGGTGTGCTACTGAGCCTTTATAAAGCTCTGGTTAGGCCCCATTTGGAGTACTATGTCCAGTTTTGGGCCCCACACCTCAGGAGGGACATACTGGCACTGGAGCGTGTCCAGCCGAGATTCACACAGATGATCCCTGGAATGGTAGGTCTAACATATGATGATCGGCTGAGGATCCTGGGATTGTACTCATTGGAGTTTAGAAGATTAAGGGGAGATCTAATAGAAACTTACAAGATAATACATGGCTTGGAGAGGGTGGACACTAAGAAATTGTTTCTGTTAGGTGAGGAGACACAGCCTTAGAATTAGAGGGGGTAAATTCAGAACAGAAATTCGGAGACATTTCTTCAGCCAGAGAGTGGTGGGCCTGTGGAATTCATTGACGCAGAGTGCAGTGGAGGCCAGGACGCTAAATGGCTTCAAGGCCAAGATTGATAAATTCTTGATGTCACAAGGAATTAAGGGCTACGGGGAGAACGCTGGTAAGTGGAGTTGAAATGCCCATCAGCCATGATTGAATGGCGGAGTGGACTCGATAGGCCGAATGGCCTTACTTCCACTCCTATGTCTTATGGTCTTATGATATGGGCCAGGAGCAGGCAGGTGGGACTGGTTTAGTTTGGGATTATGTTCAGCATGGATTGGTTGGGCCGAAGGGTCTGGTTCGGTGTTGGATGACTCTATGACACAGTCTCATGGTCATCATTAGACTCTTAATTCCAGATTTTTGTTGAATTCACATTCCCATACTTCATCCATATAGCCTAAACATCCCTGCACACTATTGGATGACTCTATGACACATCTGTCACATCTGTCACTACAGGAATCGGGCCCGGGTTCCCAGGATGTTACCTGTGTCTCTGGATTTAATAGTCCAGCAAAAATGCCTCTTGGTCATCACCTCCCCCTATTAAAGAGTCATAGAGCTGTACAGCATGGAAGCAGACCCTTTGGTCCAATTTATCCATCCCAACCAGATATCCGAACCATATCTAGTTCCATTTGGCAGCACTTAGCCCATATCCCTCTAAACCCTTCCTATTCATATACCCATCCCGATGCCTTTTAAAAGTCGTAAGTGTACCAGCCTCCACCACTTCCTCTGGCAGCTCATTCCATACACGTACCACCCACTATGTGAAAAAGATACCCCTTAGGTCCCTTTTTATCTTTGCCCTCTCACCTAAACCTACACCCTCTAGTTCTGGACTCCCCCATCCCAGGGAAAAGGCCATGCTCCTCATGATTTTATAAACTACTATTAATTATCTTAAGTTTCTCATTCCCTTCAGCTTTTGGATAACGAGGGAGGGAAGAAAGAAAAGTGAGTTTGATCTGATAGTGAATTATAGCAAGGTTAAAACAAAAAAAAAACCAGTAACGTCTGCCACTCATTCTATCCAGGTTAATCTCAACAAGTTTTGTCCATTTGTGACTCTCTCATTGCCACTGGCATCTGATTTCTCCGAAGCTCTCTGCACTGATACATGGATAAAAATCACACAACACCAGGTTATAGTCCAACAGGTTTATTCGGAAGCACTAGCTTTCGGAGCGCTGCTCCAAACCACCTGAAGGAGCAGTGCTCTGAAAGCTAGTGCTTCCAAATAAACCCGTTGGGCTATAACCTGGTATTCTGTGATTTTTAACTTTGCACACCCCAGTATAACACTGGCACCTCCAAATCCTGATAGATGGATGCCACCTCTAGGTACTGGTTCCCTCTGGTTGCAGTTATTTGTCCTTACCAGTTGTGGAGCTCCTTGCTGCATTGACAATGGCATTTCTGTGACTTGGAGAAGACATTAGTGTCTAAGTGCTGAGACTCTATGATACTTTATAGCAGGGTCAGAGGCTACAGCATTAATGACTAAGTAAAGTTGTGTGGTCAACTATGTTCCCCTGTGGTGAAGTGTACACAGTGCCTCAGTGGTTAGCACTGCAGCCTCACTGTGCCAGGGATGGGTTCGATTCCAACCTCGGGCGACTGTCTGCATGGAGTTTGCACATTATGTCTGCATGGGTGTGCTTTGGTTTCCTCCCACAGTCTAAAGATGTGCAGATTAGGGTGGATTGGCCATTCTAAATTGCCAATAGTGTGCAGGGATGTTTAGGCTATATGGATGAGGTATGGGAATTACAGGGATGGGGTGGGAAACTCTTCAGTGTAGACTCTATGGGCCAAATGGCTTGCTTCCATGCTGTAGGGATTCTGTGAAATATCTTTTGATGAAGGCTTATAATATCTCATTACAGTTTAGGAACTGGAATGGAGAACTCATGCACAGCATTAACTTTTGTTTGTGTTTCTATTGTGACCATGTGTGTCTTTATGAGGGATGTGTTTTATCTTGTTTCTCTTGAAAGGGGTGTGTTGGAAACCTAGCATGGAAGTGTCTACTCCATGGAAAGCAGAGTAAATAACTTTGGGGTTCTTTTTAAGGAGACAAAAGAGGCACAAGGGGGTGGAGTCAGGCTCACCTAGACACATGTTTTTGCTTTTGCTTGCAGTTGTTGAAGTTGGGCTGCTTGGAGTTGAAGCTGCTAGATACAGGTCTCTCTCTGCTGCTGCTGCAGCGAAAAACTTGAGTTCCCTCTCTGCTGCTAGACTAATTCTGTTTGTGTTCCTTCTCCTGGACTAGAGGAGATAGCAAGCGAGGCAAATCTATTTTGCTGAATTTGCCTTTACCAAAGGTCTGTTATGGGTTGCTCTATATTAGAACACTTGAGTCGTAGTTAAAATATATATTATTTTGTTAAAGTTTTCAATTGCATTAAAATTATATCAATTGCTATTTTTTGTTTGTATTTTAACTGTGGTGTAATAATAAAGAACATTTTGTTTAAAGTCTGGTAGTTTGAATCGCATCTGGAACACAGTAGAGTCATAGAGATGTAAACACGGAAACAGATCCTTCAGTCCAGCTTGTCCATGCTGACTAGATATCCTAAATTAGTCTAGTTCCATTTGCAAGCATTTGGCCCACATCCCTCCAAACCCTTCCTATTCATCTACCCAGATGCCTTTTAAATGTTGTAATTGTACCAGTCTCTACCACTTCCTCTGGCAGCTCATTCCAAACACGCACCACCCTCTGTGTGAAAAAGACTCCTTTAAATCTTACCCCCTCACCTTGAAACTATGTCCTCTAATTTTGAACTCCCTACCTTACACTTAACACTTGCCTTTAAATAAGATCTAAACTATTTCCTGATTAAATTTGGAGGGGGTTTGATCTAGTCCATAACACTACATTGGTGTGTGTTAACCAGGGGGAAGGGCTGGTTTTATTTTGCATTTTGATCTGTACATCTTGCTGCTGGGGGAGTGTTCAGTTTATTTTTACATGCATTTTTAACGAGAGTGTCCCAACTTTTGAGTAGAGTTGGGGAGGGACTTAACAATTCAATGTATTTTTAACAATATCGAGAAAATCAGTCTGTTGCATCATTGGAAGATGTTAAATGAGACAGGGAATCAGAGAAAGACAATGAGTATGTGTCCATAGGCATCTTCAAGTGAAGGCTCAATTGTTAGTACAGAGACTGGCTGGGATACTACTGGAAGCTGAGCATACAGAACACCAATGTGTCTACTCTGAACTACTTAAAGATTAGGAAGAAGGAAGCCACAGAAATGAATTAGAACCATGGGGCTGACTAAGGAGCTTTACAGTGAAGGAGTGACCCTTCATTCATG
The DNA here is from genome assembly GCF_037043375.1 of Chiloscyllium plagiosum. Classification (NCBI taxonomy): domain Eukaryota; kingdom Metazoa; phylum Chordata; class Chondrichthyes; order Orectolobiformes; family Hemiscylliidae; genus Chiloscyllium; species Chiloscyllium plagiosum. The sequence continues at coordinate 88,487,913 of NW_028270154.1, forward strand.
TTTGAGTATCTGTAATGTTTTTGTCTTTCTGTCCGATGCATGTAAGAAGATCATCTCAAGTAGTTCTCACATAGTATAAAATTGTTTGGTTTTTTTTGTCTTTTGTGCAATGAGAGATTATGGTGTTTTTGTTAAATGTACATTGGGAGCCTTGCGTTCAGTAAATGACCTCAATGGTCCTCAATAGCAGAAATAAACGTGATAATTTATCAAACCAAGTCTCCCTCTGGGTTCTGCCTTCTCCTGTATCAGCTGGGATCATAACAGGTTCCCTTAGATCTGGCTGGGCCGCCACAATTAAGCTGGTTCTGATAACTAGGCTGCCAGCCTGTTCATAGATTGCTCTTTTGTAACTAGGTTAATCCCTCAAAACTGGACTTCTCTATCATATTTGCACTGCCCACATTCACAGAATCCCTACAGTGTAGAAACAGGCCATTTGGCCCATCCACACCGACCCTTCAAAGAGCATCCCACCCTCCTACCTCATCCCTGTAACCCTGCATTTCCATTGGCTAATCCACCTAAACTGCATATCTTTGGATTGTGGGAGGAAATCCAGGCAGACATGGGGAGAATATGCAAGCTCCACACAGGAAGCTGTCTGAGGGTGCAATCGAACCCGATCCCTGGCACTGTGAGGCAGCAGTGCTAACCACTGAGCCACTATTCCACCCCATTCTTATAGCTAAGTTACAGTCTCATAACTAGAGTTATCTATAGTTTTAGCGGAACTGTAGCTGGTGGCTGTTCCCTGATGGAGTGCTCTGCTCTCTCACTTCCACAGTGAATTTCAAATGAAGCTAATACAAAAACTAATATTCCTTTGTGCATGCATGCAAACACAGTCACACATACATGTAAAGGCACACGTGCACATGGTGCATAGGGACACAATCGCAGAGAAGTAACCACCGCACACGTGGGTGTGATACGCACACATACACGTGCACACAAATGAAGGAAGTGATACATGAGGGAGGTGATGACCTCCTGGTATTATCGCTAGACTGTTAATCCAGAGACTCAGTGAATAATCTGGGCTGGAATCCTGCCACAACGGATGGTGGAATTTGAATTCATTAATAATCTTGAATTAAGAATCTACTGATGACCGCAAACCCATTGTTGCTTGTCAGGGTGAAGCCCATCTGGTTCACCAATGTCCTTCGGGGAAGGAAACTGCCATCCTTACCTCGTCTGGCCTACACGTGACTCCAGACCCACAGCAATGTGTTTGACTCTCAACTGCCCTTTGAAATGGCCTGACAAGCCATTCAGTTCAAGGGTAGCCAAGGGTGTGCAATAAACGCAGGCCAGCCAGTGACACCCCTGTGCCATGAGTGAATAAAGAAAAGTATGCAATAAAAAATATAAAACTATAATCTCACACCCAGAGCCAGAGATACAAAATACTGGTGGACACACCCAGAAGCTGGGATATGAATGAACGCATATGTATATATGGGGTGAGAGAATTCAGAATTAGAGGGCACAGGTTTAGGGCAAGAGAGGAAAGATATAAAAGGGACCTAAGGGATAACTTTTTCACGCAGAGGGTGGTATGTGTATGAAATGAGCTGCCAGAGGAAGTGGTGGAGCCTGATTCAATTACAACAATTAAAAGGCATCTGGATGGGTATATGAATAGGAAAGGTTTAGAAGGATGTGGGCCAAGTGCTGTCAAATGGGACCAGATTAGATTAGGATATCTGGTCAGCATGGACGAGTTGGACCGAAGGGTCTGTTTCCATGCTGCACACCTCTATGGTTCTATGATTCAATATGCTCACGTTAACATTTTAATATTTTGTTGTCCGCATACGAACTTTGAGCCTTTCTCTCGTACAGATTATGTCCTCACCAATGAAATTCCAACTCAAGATGGCTGCCTGTCCGCACTCGCTCAGTGCAAGTTGGATCCCGGGTGCATCCCGAAATTTCGCATCTTGTGGCGGTGCGCAGCTCATCATGGGGTTGAGCCCTTCCAGCTGGCTGCCAGGAACGATTGCCTGATTGCTGCCCTCGCTCTTCAATCCAATCAGCTCTTCACGTGCAAGTGCCAAAGAGGGATGAAGAAGGAGAAGAATTGTCTACGGATTTACTGGACCATGCACCAAAGCCACGTCACTGGTTCGTTGTAGCAGGGATAGGTTTGGGACATGAATCACCTGAAAAAGATGGAAGCAGGAGAGGGTACTAGTGTGGGACAGGGAGGTGGGAGATAAAAGGGAAGAGATAGAGAGGGGAAAGGTCCACCAACCCTTTGCCCAGCAGACTGGAGAATAACTGGCAGAAGAGCTGACACTGAGACACATTCGATTTGTAGTGAAACATATGGGATTGGATTGTCCCCTTTTACATTATAGGTGTTTAAGAATTGATACTCTCATTTATTACATACTGTAAATGTAAAGATATTGATTCTTGGAACTCACACGGTACTAGAAACCGACAGAGAATAACCCGACCTTTATCAATGTTAAAGCAGAACATGATTGGTTCAGAAAACAGCTCACGGACATGTCTGTAACCCAGGACAGATAGATGGAAGGAGCAGGTTTACACCTTAAAGATGCAGCTGTGATTGCAGACTGGATGGGTGGTAAATCTCTGCTGTCTTGACCAACATTAGTCACCGGGCCAGCAAGCAGAACTGGCAGCATTTGTGTCCCAAGTACAGAGCAGTACTCCCACAAAAGGCAATTGAAATGCTAAACTGGAGTGTTAGTTCCATGGATTTCAGAGATTGAGGTGGAAGCAGATTGTTTGGAGCAAGGCAACACGCCTTTGTTTGAATGAAGAGTGAACTGCCCTGTTTTTCCTTTCCTGCAGGTTACGATGATTTGGAAGCATCACCCTATGAGTACTCAATGCCTGGTCCATCCTGGGGCTTGGACTACGGTAGACATGCCTCTTTGGTGTCAGGTACCGCACCCTGTTCGATGTTATTGAAAGCTTCATTCTGGGAAGGCAGCATGAGGTGTACAATACCACATTAGATGAGCAAGAATTTTACTGGGATGATATTGAACTCATTTGCCCAATGAGCCACGAAATTTCCTGCTGATCAGTTTTCGATGATTTCTCAATGAATATTGTCATATGACAATCATGAAATGTCAAGTGGCAGTGCCAACATGTGTCAGTGACCTGCAGAATGTTGACCAACCAGAACTGGGATTTGAACAAAACGCCACACATTCCTTGACTTGGAGCTGTATGGCCAGTCCTTCAATGTTGCTGAATCAAACCTCCTTCTGAAACGCACCTAACCCCACAGGGGAGGCTCACCAACCCCTTCTCTGGGCCAAGGGGTAATAATTACTGGCTGTGCCAATGATGCCAATCTCAAAGAACAAAGAGAACAAAGAAAGTTTACAGCCCAGGAACAAGCCCTTCGGCCCTCCAAGCCTGAGCCGAAAATCTCCCAAGCTCAAATTAAAAAAAAACACAGGCCCTACACTGAATAACATCCCACACCTTAAAATTGAGAATATACTGTAATTAATTACATCAGGTTTATCGTCACCTACATTATTAATTTATTGTATAATTAATCCTTGATTACACTGCAGCCCACAGCTCACTCACCAGGGATTTGGTCATTGATATATATTCTGTGTAACCATTTGATTAGATTGTCACTGCTGTACATCCATTATTCAATGATCATTCTGTCTAAACTGCTTGATGAGAGTTGCTGATTAAGTTACTACATCAGGCCATTAAAACCAATCATGTAAATGCATTCAAGAGACAAGCATGAAGGGTTTCCGAGAGTAAATGTTTGAAGGATATGGAGTTATAATCTGTTAATGAAGAGTGAAATTTCTCACTATGTTGGCTAAGTTCACTCAATTTCAGATCAGAACTCATTATGTTGAAGTTACAGAAGTTTGATCCATTTCTCCCCATGAAACTCCTCATATTCTACTAATGTCTAACATTATCTGCATTTCTCCTTTATTTATTTAGCCATCCTTTCCCCAAAGGCATGCTATTTACCTCTATGAAGTAGCAAGCTTTACTTTCTAATCGCTGACTGGATAAATACATTTTGCCTGAATTCTTTATTGGATTTCCTGGTGATCATTTTATATTAGTGGACTGTAATTTTGAACTCAACAAAAATGGCTCTAGAAGTCCGTGTCTACTTTATTGAACAAAACAAAACTGCTGAAAAATCTCTGTAGGTCTGGCAGCATCTGTGGAGAGAAACAGAGTTAATGTTTCAGGTTCACTAACCCGTTGTCAGAACCCTTCAAATCCTCAGGTTCTGATGAAGGGTTGCTGGACCCAAAACATTAACTCTGCTTTCTCTTCACAGATGCTGAGGTAAAGTTGTGGCTGTACAGGACATTGGTTAGTCTGCTTTTGCAATACAGCATTCAGTTCTGGTCTCCCTGCTATGGGAAAGATATTGTGAAACTTGAAAGGGTTTAGAAAAGATCTACAAGGATGTTTCCAAGGCTGGAGGGTTTGAGCGAAAGGGGGAGGCTGAATGGAGTTCGGCTATTTCTCCTGGAGCATCGGAGGCTGAGGGGTGACCTTATCGAGGTTTATAAAGTCATGAGGGGCATGGATAGACTGAATAGTTGAGGCTTTTTCCCCAGGGTAAGGAAGTCCAGAACTAGAAGGCATTAGTTTAAGGTGAGAGGGGTAAGATTTAGAAGAGACCTAAGGGGCAATGTTTTCACACAGAGGGTGGTACATGTATGGAATGAGTTGTCAGAGGAAGTGGTACAATTACAACATTTAAAAGGCATCTGGATGGGTACATGAATAGGAAGGGTTTAGAGGGATATGGGCCAAATGCTGGCAAATGGGACTAGATTAATTTACGATATCTGGTTGGTATGGACGAGTTGGACCGAGGGTCTGTTTCTGTGCTGTACATCTCCATGACCTTATAACTGCATGCTGCCAGACCTGCTGAGTTTTTCCAGCAATTTCTGTTTCTGTTTCTGGTTTCCAGCTTCTGTAGTTCTTTGTTTTTTTACTTAATTGAACCCTTCCACAACTGGAAGGACCAATGTTTGTCACTTTTCAGGCTTCTACTTTCTAGGAGAGAGATTCCCCAGTGTTTCCAAATCGTTATTACATCTTGTTTGTGGTATTGTGCAAATCCTTTGTTGTGATTACTCCAGTGCCTCACTGTCCTTTCAATAAATGGACACCAGAACACTCTATCAGTGGGAGGTTCTGGCAGGGCAACAAGAGGACGTCTGTTTGCCAAGATGCAGAAAGTGATGATGGCCATTTCTGGGGAGGGTACGGATTAGCATATTAGGATGTCTTCTTCACACATGGATAATTTGCTGTTAAAATAAACTACAAAAATGTTAATCTTTAAAAAATGGGTAGAGAGAGATTCCAATCTCCATTACCATGTGGAAAACAATGTAGATGCATGTCTGCGTAAACCCAGGGCAGCTGAAATGTAATGATTTTGAACACCCAGTTTGGTTTAACATTTGCATTTATCTATTAGCTGAGCAGCTGTGATGTCGCATTCCTCTGATCCGAATGGATTACAGTTGTGTTTCTGTTCCTGTTCTTGTCTTCTTTCTCAGAAGGACCCAAAGTTCAAGCACTTTCCAATGTTAACCATTGCTTAGACGCTGCTCAAGCGTGCAATGTCGATGAGACTTGTAAACTGTTCCGCACCGAATATGCCAAGAACTGCCTCAAACCGGCCAACAGGCATGGCTGCAACAGACCTAAGTGTCGCAAAAGTCTTCGTCGCTTCTTCAACTTTGTGCCAGAGGAGTATAAATACCCATTCCTCTTCTGCCCGTGCGACGACAGTGTATGTGCCGAGCGTAGACGCCAGACCATTGTCCCGAGCTGTTCCTTTGAGGAACCTGATAAACAAAACTGCCTGGGTCTGAAGGACGCGTGTGAGGCGGATTCCATTTGCAAGTAAGAAACTCCAGGGACTTTGAAAGGAGAGGAATCACAGTTGACGATCGCACTGTTAAATCTGTGCAGTGGTTAACTTCAAGGCCCTCCCTATCATGTAGAAACTCAATGAGCCAACTCCCTTGTCATTTGCTTTTGTTGCGAGAAATTCCATTCACTGCTATCGGAGAGCATTCCAGTGTCCCTGCCATTCATTCCGAATGTATTGAATTTCACGGAGCTAATCTTATCCTAAGCATGTCAATTCCATCGAAATTCAATGGGTCACACCATTCCCATGCATTTTACAGAATTCCAAATGCTTATTGGTTTTTCTACCAGTTGTTGGACAAACAAGCATATATGCAATTGTGGCACGGTGGTAGTGACCCTACCTCTGAGTTAGGAGCCCGTGGTCAAGTCCCAGACCTGTGTAATAGCATCTCTGTGAACGGGCTGCTCAGCAAATATCACTAAGCACCACTATGTGTGTAGCCATACACCAGAATCCCTATATTTTCCTAATAATACCCTTCCATCCACATGTACTATCATAGATTTATAAACAGACATAAATAATTCTGCTATCTGTAGGCTGACCTGTGGAGAAATTTACAGAGTCCTCTTCAGTTCTTGAAGAAGCCTATTATATTTGAATTACTGATGGAATGTTTTCATTCTATATATAAGCTTCTTTTAATGCAAATCGCCATAATCTGACTGTTGGTCTACCGAGAGTAATATCTTGCTTTCTCTTTTCCCTGGCAGAGCCCGACTGGTGGACTTTCAGATTAACTGCCAACCATCCAAGAAATCTGCCAGCCACTGTTTCCTAGAGAATTATAACGCTTGCCTCCAGTCTTACACCGGCCTCATTGGTAAATATGCCAACCTTTACAGAATGGTTGAAGTCTGACAGTGAAAAAGAGGCCGTTCAGCCTGATGTACCTTCATTAGTTCTTCAAATGAGTATCATTATCTGGTGGGAGAAAGTGAGGACTGCAGATGCTGGAAATCAGAGTCTAAAAGTATGGTGCTGGAAAAACACAGCTGGTCAGGCAGCATGCCGGGAGCAGGAGAGTCGACGTCTCATGCATAAGATCTTCACCAGGAATGTTGAAGAGCTTATGCTGGAAACGTCACATCATTAGCTGGTGCCAATCTGCAGTTTTCTCCCCTCACATATAGAATAGGATAGAATAGAACTCCTCCAGTGGGAAAACAGGCCATTCAGCCCATCAGGTCCACACCAACTCCCTGAAGAGCATCCTGGACAGTTCCACCTCCCCTACCCCACCTAGACTGCACATACCCAGACACTGTGCGACAATTTCCCCTGGCCAACGCACCTGAACCTGGGAGGAAACCGGAGCACCCGGAGGGAACCCACGCAGACATGGGAAGAATGTGCAAACTCCACACAGACAGTCGCCTGAGGCTGGAATTGAACCCGGGACCCTGGGCCGGTCAGGCAGCAGTGCTAACCACTGAGTCACCGTGCTGCCCCAAACTACATTTTTAGACCCAAATAATCATCCAGTGATCTCTTAAATGTCTCATTTGGACCTGCCTCCACCAAGCATCCAGGCAGTGCATTCAATCTCCTTACTACTCCCTTTGTGTTCCCTTAGCTTCACCTTTGCTTCTTTTACAGATCACTTTAGATGTACGCCCTTTTGCTGTTGCTCCTTTTACGAGCAGGAGTAGTTTCTCCCTACCTGCTTTGCCCAACCCGTTCACAATTTGGAAAAATCTCTCTCAAATCTCCTTCCAGTCTCCAAGGAGAGTGATCCCAATCTGTCCTTACCCCAAACCACAAACTGGGAGATCCGTGGATGCAGAAACAAAAACAGACATTGCTGGAAAAGCTTAGCAGGTCCGGCAGCATCTGTGAAGAGAAGTCAGCGTTAATGTTTCAGGTGACCCTTCCTCATCCCCTGGAAGCCTTCTTGATGATGGATTTTGAGTTTACTGGGCTGAATGTGTCTAATGCTTGAGAAGCAAGCAGTGGTCCGCACCTTTGGGCGTGTGGAAGGTTTCGGTCTGGTAGCCCCACTGTAACTGCAGCAGGCTGGATTTCTCAATCCTGTGGCGATGGTGAGAGGGTGGTAAGGTGACAGAGAGAAGTGTCAGAAAGGGAACCTGCTGCCTCCATACCGCAGCAAGTGGTCACCAATAGCTGGCAACTCCGTGTGTAGCTGCCAACTGGAGCCTCTTGAGAGGCAGTGGCTGACCCTCCTACCCCAAGGTAGTGCCATCCCAAATAGGACCATACAGAAATACAGCATGGAAACAGGCCCTTTGGCCCAAACTGGCCCATGCTGACCATGGTGCCCACTCAGCTAGTTCCAATTGCCCGCATTTGGTCCATGTCCCTCAAAACTGTACCCATCCATGTCCCTATCCAAATGTTTTTTTAATGTTGCTATTGTACCTGCCTCAACCAATTTCTTGTGCAGCCTATTCCATACATGCACCACTCTCTGCGTGAAGAATTTGCCCCTCCAGTCCTTCTTTAATCTTTCCCCTCTCACCTTAAACCCATGCCCTTTGGTTTCAATTCCCCATCCCTGGGAATGAGACTATCTGCATTCATCCTATCTATGCCCCCCATGATTTTAGACCCCTCATTCTCCTACGTTCCAAGGAATAAAGTCCAATTCTGGCCAACCTCTCCCTACTAGTCCTGGCAACATCTTTGTAAACCGTCTTTCCAGTTTAACTATGTCTTTCTTAGGACAGGGTGACCAAATCCCCGCCCACTTCCTCTGGCAGCTCATTCCATACACAGATTATCCTTTGCGTCAAAAAGTCCCTTGGGTCTCTTTTAAATCTTTCCCCATCTCACCTTAAACCTGTGCCCTCTAATTTTGGACTTATCTATGCCAGGGAAAAGACCTTGCCTATTTATCCTATCCATGCCCCTCATGATTTTATAAACTTCTGTAAGGTCACCCCTCAGCCTTCGATGCTCTAGGGAAGAAAATCCCATCCTATCCAGCCCCTCCTTATGTCTCAAACTCTCCCATCTCAGTACCATCCCCTGTCAGTCTTTTTTGCATCCTTCCCAGTTTAATAACATCCTTCTTTGATCTTCATGCCCTGGTTTTCCAGTACTTTTCTTCAGTTCTGCAGATGTTCAGTCATATTCTCATCACCCTCACCAGACAGCTTAATGTGATCAGTAACCATCACTGATCACATCACTTCCTGTCTTACTTAGTCATGTGGAGCATCCGCGATATGCAGGAAGAGGTAGGGCCTCTGTGCGATACTTGGCTTAATCCAACTGTGGCTTTGAAATGCTCACGTTACAAGGATAAGCCTCTTTTTGTCAGTTTACACGTCCTGCAAAGGTTAGACATGATCAGACACAATGCCTATCATCCAATCTTAATGGCCCCTTGCATGTGATACTGGAGCCTGTATCGACTTGGAGAGATACATGCCCCTCAGTCCCAAGTCACTGCCTTCAGGAGAAAGAAAATAAAATGAGAGAAAACCTCTGTGAAGCCCCAAGGTTAAATCATTGGGATGAGTTGCAGCTAAGATTTACTTTATCATCCGTTGACGTGATTTAGGTGATCCAAGTTGAAATTCTAATCCGGTACAGCATTGATGGGCTGCAGGGCCTCTTTCTGAATCCTAGAGACTCTATGGGAAGAGGCTGGCTGGGATTCCGGGAGACGCAATCGATTGGACGGGACGATGGACTAGAAACACTTGCCCCTTCCCGGTGTAGTCTGGAAAGGAAAAGCACAGCCGGTCAGGCAGCAGGAGAATCGTGTTTTGGACACAAGCCCTTCATCAAGAATTCCTGAGGAAGGGTTTATGTCCAAAACATCGATTCTCCTGCTCCTCGGATGCTGCCTGACCTGCTGTGCTTTTGCAGCACCACACTCTCAACTGTAATCTCCAGCATCTGCAGGCCTCACTGTCTCCTAGTCTGGGAAGGCTCAGGGATGACCTTTGCACCTACAGGTCAGTTGAGGCCATTTAAGGGTCTCATTGCATAATCAGCAGTGGGTAGTGGCCACAGGTTATGGACAATACGCCATGTAAACCCCAGTATCATGGTCTGGTCGAGGGCTATCCTTCCACATTGGGGCAATTGGTGTCCAGTCGGAAGCATGGCTAATGATGTTGAGCCAATGCCCTGCCTTCTCCATCAGTGGGCCTTTCCTATTAGGCTCTGGCCAGCACTCCCCATGAACCTAACTCCTGCCCCTCCATTATTGATCTTCCCTGTCGCCCTGAGGATGAAATTCTAACAGTTGCTCCCAGTGACACATCTGGTAGTGGAGAGGCGGGGTGATCTGCCAGATTCTGATTGGCTCCCAAAGTTAGGGAGTTCCTCCTAAGAATGGCAAAGTCTCAGTGATGAGGAGAGAGACTGGTTAGGCTAGGTTTGTGTTCCTTGGAGCAGAGGAGGCTGAGGGGGGAATCTGTTTGAGGGATCAACATTATGAGAGGCATAGACACTATAGATTGTGAGAAACTTTACCTATGGCAGGCGTGTCTAAGACCAGAGGGCATATGTTTAAGGTGAGGAGTATGTGTTTACAGGAGATCTGAGGAAATATCTTTCACCCAGAGGTTGGTAGAAATATGGAGCTTGCTGCCTGAGCGATTAACAGAAGCAGATACTCTCACAACATTGAAGGACTATCTGCATGGGCATTTACATGGGAGAAAGAGAAGACTGCAGATGCTGGAGATCAGAGTCGAAGAGTGTGGGGCTGGAAAAGCACAGCTGGTCAGGCAGCATCTGAGGAGCAGGAGAGTCAACATTTTGAGCATAAGCTCTTCATCAGGAATGTGTGACCTCTCACACATTCCTTTGTGTTTTAATGTCCATCTATGACTCAAATTCAAGCCTCGGGCAGTGACCGCAGATCTGGGAATTATATGTAACACTTAAGTGAAAATTTGAACTTGACTTTGATGATTAATCAGACGCACTTGTGCATTTGTAATCATTCTGTCTTTGGATTTTGATGTTCAGCAAGACCTATTTTACAGAACTCTGTGCACCTCTTGTATCCCACAGGCACTGCCCTAACACCAAACTATGTGAGTAACACCAGCTTCGACATCTCTATATGGTGCACATGTGTCAACAGTGGGAACCAACATGAAGAGTGTGAGACCCTACTGAACCTTTTCACAAGCAACGACTGTCTCAGTAAGTCCGTTAACATGGTAAAGGTGAATTACTCTGAAGCCTTTTGCTTAGAATTGAATAAGAGCAGCCCTTGGCCATTTTCGCTCTGGATTTTGGAATCCAGCCTTCTCCCGGAGATTTGGAGCCCATGTTCTACCGCTCGAAGGATTGAACTCCAATCCTTTAGCTTGCATTAATTGCTCTATAATTGGCAGTTCCGTCTCCCTTCCATCACCGTATCAGGAACCCATGGTTAGTCACTCCAGGTCTTGCTGGGTCATGGGAAATGTGAATATAGCATTGTCAAACAGATTGTTCTCAGTTGTAGATCCATCCAATTTCCTGACAGCAGATGGTTAGATTGGGATGGTCAGCCTCTTACAGAAGGTAATGATAAACTCCCAAGCATGATCACGTACCAGTATGAATCCAATGGAAGTCTCAGGCCCCCAACACCCTCACTGGGCAGGATATCCAAAGGGAGAGAGTGTCTAATGGAGTGCATCTATTCAAGGCCACTTTGGGCTGATATATTGGATATTATTAAATTTTATGACTTAAATCTTTAGTCATAAGAACAGCTATCACTGTTATTGTCTGGTCACCACACTGACTTGGAAATATATTGCTGTTCCTTCAGTGTCACTGGGTCAGAATCCTGGAATTCCCTCCCTAACGACGTTATACATCTACCTACAGCAGCTCAACAAGGCAGATCACCACCACCTCTCCTGGGACAATTAGTGATGGGCATTAACAGCGGGCCCAGCCAGCGACATTCATATCCCACGCGTGAATGAAATGAAATCACCTTGTTGAGGACTGTAAATGCCTTTGTTAAGGTTAAAGAAACAGATGGTGGCTTTTAATTGTCTTTGAACACATATAAATTGGGAGTCAGGGTGTAGAATGAGAGGGCTAAGACTGAACAAGAGGGTAAATTACACACACACACACACACACACACACACAGCCTTGGTTACTATATTATCAGCCAACTTGATTTCTGTTAACAATGGCCTCACTACTTCCTACCTTTTTCTGACCTGCAGCTTTCTGTTTCCTGTGTATCTGTTAATTGTCATTGCTTCACCATTGGTAGCTGTACCTTTGGGTGCCAGGATTCAAAGCTTTGGAACTTCCTTCCTAATCTCTCCGTATGTCTGTGTATCTCTCTCTCATGGTTTCATATTCAGTGATTCGTGTAATGTGGATCCATATTCTAAACCAAGGGATTCAATTAGCTTTAGTAATAGAAATCATGGAACTCCTACAACTTGAAAGCAGGCCATTTGGCCCATCAAGTCCACACCAAACCCTCCAAAGAGCATCCCATCCCCAATTCTATCCTGCATTTCCCATGGCTAACCTGCACATCTTTGGGCTGTGGGAGGAAACCAGAGGAGCTGGGGGAAACCCACACAGACACAGGGAGAGAATGTACAATTCCACACAGCCAGTCACCCGAGGGTGCAATCGAGCCTGGGACCCTGGCACAGTGAGGCAGCAGAGCTAACCACTGAGCCACTGTGCCATCCCAATATGAACTCTTAATCAGAGGAGCCAATGACAGAGTAACAAAGCATCAGTTTCTTACAGGGATGGTTTCAGTGATGTTGAACAAATGTGCTGTATACCCAGTGAGAAACACATATATTTGGACCTCAGTTTGAACTGCTTGACACTCTGATCTGCTCTTACGGGGTGACCTCTTCCCATATCTCATTGAGCTGATGTTTTTGTATTTGTGGTCTGCTCATCCTCTGAGCTGAGGAAAGGAGGGATGGGAGAAACAATTGGGAACACTTTAGGCTTACATCCGTGAACAAAACCATTTAACGTTTTAGTGAAGACTTTGTCTAAAGAAGTAACCTTCGACAGCAGGGAGGTGATGGCTCAGTGGGCTGTTAATGAAAGGATAGAGCTAAAGTTCTGAGGCCCCAGGTTGAAAACCTACAGCAGCTGGGGGCATTTAAACTCAATTAATAAAATCAGGAATATTAAAACCTGGTCTCAAAGATAGTGCTACTGTTGTTGTCATAAGAACCCATGTTGGTCAGTATTATCCAGCAGGGAAGGCCATCATACTGTCCTTACACAGTCTAGCTAACATGTGACTCCAGACCCACAGCAATGTGGTTGACTCTGAACAGCCCTCTGAGATCGCCCAGCGCGTCAGTCAATTCAAGGGTAACTGGGATGGGCAGTAAATGTTGGCCTTGCTTGTGATGTGCTCCCATATTTATGGAAAAGGACCCTTTCATTCAGGATTAGATTCAGGGACAGGAGTGACACTGTGGAAGCATGTGCTATTCTTTCACCTCAGGGTCTGAGTGGAGCATCGCCTGAGAGAGAGGAACATAGGAGCAGGAGGAGGCAATTGAACCCCTCCAGTCTGTTCTGCCATTCAGTGCGATCATGGCTGATCTGCAGCCTCACTCTACATACCTGTCTTTGGCCCATATCCCTTGACACCTTTGCTAAACAAAGCAAAATCATCTGTCTTCGATTTAACATTAACAACTGATCCAGCATCCATTTGTGGAAGAGAGTTCCAACCGTCAGGTGAACAACTGATTCCTGTGAAGATGTTTACAATGATGCTATTTACCACTGAACTCTTGTGGCACAGTAGTAGCGTCCTTATCTGTAAGCTAGGAGGCCCTGGGTTAACTCCAGAGGTGTACCATAACATCTCTGAACAGGTTGATTAGAAATAATCTTGTATGAAATTATTTTAATAGTGGCCTTTGAATGTGGTTTGGGCCCAGTAGCTATGATCACTATTGGTAATTAAGGTTCTCTAGATCGATAACTTTCACATATCCAACAGTGCTGCCAATCTACAGTAAGGACAGCATTCTGCCTGCTAAATTACTGGAATGATTTACTATTAATATTGTTGACCTTTGGCTGAATTTCGCATGGCTTGGTCTGTTACAGGAAATTCTATAAATTCATACATCAGCTCTTTGCCGTTTCATCTATCAGACAGCAAGCAGCCCGCACTAACGTCCACTCAACAGTTCTACTTCAAGTTCCCAGACAAAGATGGGTCGCGTGTTGATGACAAATTAAACAAGAACGAGGTAAAGGCATTTTCTGGTGACGTATTTTGTAACTAATGCTCTTAATGCAAATAATTGGCAGTTGAAGTACAGGGCATTCACCGCCGTTGGAAACCTGCGATAGAACTGAGTTTGCTTTCATTGAAAAAAAGGTCAACAGCTAATACTTCCTTTAAGTGTTACTGGATTTACAAGGGTGTTGCTGGGGTTGGAGGGTTTGAGCTATAGGGAGAGGCTGAATAAACTGGGGCTGCTTTCCCTGGAGCATCGGAGGCTGAGGGGGTGACCTTATAGAGGTTTATAAAATCATGAGGGGCATGGATAGGGTAAACAGACAAGGCATTTTTCCCCGGAATAGGGGAGTTCAAAAATAGGGTTAACAGACAAAGTCTTTTCCCTGGGGTGGGGGTGTCCAGGACTAGAGGGCATAGGCTTAAGGTGAGAGGGGAAAGATTTAAAATGGACCTAAGGGGCAACCTTTTCACACAGAGGGTGGTGCGTGTATGGAATGAGCTGCCAGAGGAGGTGGTGGAGGCTGGTACAATTACAACATTTCAAAGGCGCCTGAATGGGTATGTGAATAGGAAGGGTTTGGAGGATTGTGGGCCAAGTGCTGGCAAATGGGACCTAGATTCATTTAGGATACCTGGTCAGCATGGATGACTTGTAGTGAAGGGTCTGTTTCTGTGCTGTACATCTCTATGTCTCTATGACCCTAAGTGTTACAGTGCAGGAGGAATCTATTTGGTGTCTCTTCAACTCTCTTAAAGAGCTTTATAGCTGAGTGCCATTCTCCTGCCTTTCCTCCAAAACCCTGACCATTGTTTCCAGGTAAATAATCATTTAATACTCTCTTGAGTGTCTCAGTTGAACCTGCCTGCAACACATTTTCAGGCTTTGTGTTCCATATATATGATATATATTTTATAGCTCATTGTTACAATTGGTTAAGTGAACCACATGGATCTATCTGCTCTGTACATACTTGTATTGCTGCAACTACACAGTACTCATTTGCTTTCTATCCCATAATATTTGAACACTGGTGTTTCCCTGCATTAAGTTGGGGAAAGTGAAATCCATACTCCTTGACATTGCCTCCTGCTGGTCACTGAGCAGCACTGGTGAGGAGTGAATCAGTAACCTGCCATCTCTGGTTGGATAGGGTTCACATTGAAGAAAGATCATTTTATTGGTTCTTATTTCCTTCTTGCCTTGCTATTGTCCTTTATCAAGGCAACAGGAGGATCTGGGAAGTGAAAACCTGAGTCCTTGATTCTATAGAAACATAGGAAATTGGAGCAGAGGTGGCCATTTGGCCCTTCGAGCCTGCTCCACCACCCAAGACGGTCATGGCTGACCATGTAATCTCAGTATCCCACTCCCACTTTCTCCCCATCCCCCTTGATCCCTTTAGCTGCAAGGGCCACATCCAGCTCCCTCTTGAATCTATCTAATGAACCGGCCCCAACAGCTTCCTGCGGGAGAGAATTCCACAGGTTCACAACTCTCTGAGGGAAGAAATTCTTCCTCATCTCAGTCCTGAATGGCTTACCCATTATTCTTAAACTGTGACCCCTAATTATGGACTTCCCCAACATCGGGAACATTCTTCCCACATCTAGCCTGTCCAGTCCCGTCAGGATTTTATATGTTTCTATGAGACCCTCTCTAAATTCCAGCGAGTACAAGCCCAGTCAATCCAGTCTTTCATATGTCAATCCTGCCATCCCTGTGCCTCACATATTGTGCTTCAGGGATTAAGTAAGACTTCCCTGCCTATTGTGTCTCCCTATCTCATGGAGTCTCTTATCAGGATGGACGTTTTAATCTCACACTTGTGAACATGACTCAAGGGAGACTCCCAACTTAGAATCATGCTCTGAATCCAATACGAAGGCTACAATTTATACTTCTTTCACGTTGTCTAATTCCATTGCAGGACTGCGATTCTGGAGGCAATCTCAAGATTTCTCAGGATAAGTTGCTGCCTGGACAAATTACTAATTGCAAGGTGAATTCGGGAGCTGCTACCCAGAGCTTCTCTATAGCTTGCACCATCACGTCACTCTATATCTTCATGGCCACTACAGGGAACGCCATTTGAAAGGACATAACCAAGACTTTATAACAAGACAGAAGTGGACACCTCTTTTTCGCAAGCTCCCTCATAAATACAATAGCTTCGAAAAGAAAACAAACGCTTGAGATACAACTTGAACTGAGAAAATAGTTTGTTGAAATATTCAGCGACTGGTCTTCTTGCATTAATTGGAAATAGAGTGCATTTATTTCACTGCACCATATCAGTCATCAGCGTATGGTTCACTAAAGTATATAACAAACCATAATCTCTTCACATTAATTTCCATCACAGCCGACAAGAATGTAATGAAGTAGGTGGATCTACTGACAAACATTTTCCTTTTCCGGTTACTTCCCTCCTTTAGTGCAGTTTTGGAAAGAATATGTTAGCACAGCCAGTGATTACACTCAGGTCACTCAACACTCCAGTTCCGTGGAAAATAGGGCTGTTTGTCTTTCATTTGGACCACATCAATGTGGGAGTACAGGTGTTATATTTTAGTGATTTATTTTCCATTAGTTAGGGCAGCTCAGTGGTTAGCACTGCTGCCTCACAATGTCAAGGACCCAGGTTTGATTCCATTCTTGGGTGACTGTCTGTGTGAAGTTTGCACATTTGCCCCGTGTCTGTGTAGGTTTCCTCTGGTTTCCTCCCACAATCCAAAGATATGCAGTTTAGAGTGAATTGGCCATATTAAATTGCTTATAATGTCTAGGAAAGTGCAGGCTAGGGTGGTTCAGCCATTATAAATGGTTCATAGTATCCAGGGATGTGCAAGCGAGGTGGGTTAGCCATAGGAAATGCAGGATTATAGAGATAGGGTTGGGTCTGGCTGGGATGCTTTTCAGAGGGGTCAATGTGGACTTGGATGGACCAAATGACCTGCTTCCTCACTGTGGGGATGCTATGGTTCTAAACTGGAATTCAAAAGTACTCAGTTCTCCTTTAAATAAGAGATTGGAGAGGTTTTGTATCATCTAAAATATCTCATTGTGGGATGTCACTTTTTCAGTTTATGTTGTGTGTTTCAGCCTCTGAAAACTGTGATGTGATTGTGATTATTACTGTGCTGTTTCTCACAGGTGTCATTGACACCAATTATACAATGAAAGATAGTTGCAAACTGAATGAGACACAGAGATAATCTAATACCTGTGTTATAGTAAGTAGTTTGGGCCATTTCAAAACTTGCAGCGATTAAACTCAACAAACACCATTCATTGGTAAATGATGTGCTAAGTACTTCATGTTAAATCCAGCCCTGCAGTAGCTACATATTGTTGTTGAAGCAATGATCTGTAACTACTCATCAAGCTGGTATCGTAAGGTCACTCGTTCCAGTACTCCATAGATGTGGCTGACAATTGTTCTGTTGTAGGAAATGGTGGCATTCCTTGTGTTGCATACATTTAATGTTTAAGGAATAATCTGGCAAAACTACTTATCTCATTCAAGCGACCAAAATGTCTCTTGCACTGTATCAAATGGCAGCTGCTGTGATCTGGAAATGGTATGAGGAAACCACTGAGGTAAACAGATGGGTGGACTGCATGGCTGTGGTGAGCAAATCAGTTTGAAAAGAAACATAACTGTCATATATAATCTATATTTTATCAGTAATAATAGATTAGATGATTGTAAAACACCAGTCTAATATTTGGATTCAATTACCATTCATAAATTCATTGAAATTTTTGTTTACAGCATTGAGTTTCTTAGAACATCTGATTCACTGATGGCGTTTCTCTGCAGCCAAACCATCAGCATTGCTTTACTGTATACCCCAGATAAGTATTTATCCCACATGTTAAGCCTGTACTGTGAGATTGAGCCATATACCTACTCTAGCTGTTATCTATCTTCAGGTGATCGCATTCTATATATAAAGCTCGCAAAACTGTCAATTGCACTTTGGTTTCTAATTCACTCTTGGATATATTGTTGTTCAATGTTCATCGATGTCCCTCTATTGTATACCAATCTTTCAAGTCACATTCAATTGCCCAGCATTTCTTACATGCCATCTGAACCCCTTAAATAGATTCATATCTATATGTCCCTTATTCAATATAAACCATCTGATTCCTTTGATTGGATATCATTCTGCAACTTAATCCTGTATCTGCCTTTGGACATATAATCAATCAGACCTCCCTCAAATAGCTTTTAGAATGATCTCCCTGCACACATTCTCCCCATGCCTGTGTGAGTTTCCTCTGGGTGCTCAGGTTTCCCCCCACAGTTCAAAGATGTGCAGGTTAAGGTGGATTAGCCTTGCCAAATTTCCCTATGGTGTCCAGGGATGTGCAGGCTAGCCATGAGGAAGGCAGGGTTGCAGGGAAATGGTGGTTGCTGTGGGTGGGATGCTCTTCAGAGGGGCGCTGTGGACTCAATGGGCTGAATGGCCTGCTTTCACATTGTAAGTATTCCATTATGCTACAATACTTTCAGAATGTACAGCATCCTGCCTATAAGCTACGTAAACCTTACAATTGCAACTATATTTATGATATAAATTCTCTTCTCATTTGTACAGCAGGCAAAACATTATGTTCTGTGGATCTTTGGGGGTCAAGAAAAGATGAAGTTGTGCTTTACCTTGGAATTCTGAATCTGCTGTCAATCCTAAATTTGCCACATAGTGGCTCAATTAGTCGCAAAGGGAATGCTGCAGGTGCCATAACACATTGAGATTCTTAACAGTGCATTCACATGAGTACTGTAGCATTGGCCTGAAGCAGACCTGCTGTGTTGGTGAAACTGTAGCTTGATCCAGAGCCAATACTGAAGTTAACTGAGGCATTCTGTGGAGTAGTGACATCCACTCTGCTTCAAAGTCATTTTTGATCTCCCTCGCTGCCTTACATTATGTTATTGATGCAGTGAAAACCTCCTTCACATCTGGCTTCAACTTGCACTGTTAAAGCTTCTTGTAACCAATCAATAGCTCCTCTAGCTCAAGACAATTCAATAAACTATGTTTGATGGATGATAGAATTTGTTTCTGTTTAGTACGGGTTTGGGTAAACATGACCTAATGGATCTGGTTAGCTCTTGACCTGACCAGCTTTTGACAAGTGCTGAACTTGCTATGGTCAACATGTAACTATGGGGTCAATGTACCTTAGGCCCAGGTATGGGTTGAATGCCTTGGACTGTTTGAGGTTAAACACTCCCAATTGCTGCTCCTCTCTGAGGCAGATATGTATGGGGTTGAAGGTGGCATTTGGTGATGTCTCTGAACTAGCAATAAAACGATCCTGGCTCATACTCTGGGATCATGGGTTCAAACCACACCATGTAGCTGAGGAAATTTGGATTAATTGATAAAAATCTGCAGTTGAAAGCAGATGTCAGTAATAGTGACCACGAAGCTATCATTAATTGCTGTTTAAAACCTATCGCCATCACTAATGATGTCACGACAGGACATCCTCAGGGGAGTGACCTCAGCCCAAATTTACCTTCTTGACTTTTGTGCCACACAAGTGCCAGGCTATGACCATCTCCAACAAGAGAGAATCTAACCAATTGCCCATTGCCCATTCAAAATCCACCATCCAAGGCTTACCATTGACCAGAAACTGAACAGGACCAGCCTTACAAATGCAGTGAGAATGAGAGTAGATCGGGAATTAGGAAATCTATGGTGAGTGACTTACCCATTATCTTGTCACTATATAACCGTCCACAAGGCACAAGTCAGCAGTGTGACGGAATACTTCACAGTTGATGGATGGTGGCAGTTCCAACAATGCTTATGAAGCACAATGCCATCCAGAAAAAAGCAGCCCACTTGATTGGCACCACATCCACCACCTTTAATATTTACTGCCTCCAGCACTGATACGCAAAGGCAGCTGTATGGACCATCTACTAGATGCACTTCAAGTCTCCTACACCAGCATCTTCTAAACTTCACGGTCTACTATCTAGAAGGACAAGGGCAGCAGATACATGGGAACCTCACGACTTCTAAGCCACTCCCTGTCCTGACTAGGAAATATATTACTGTTCCTTCACCATTACTGGGTTAAAATCCTGGAATTCCCTCCCTAAGTGCATTGTGGGTCTACCTACAGCAAATAGACTGCAATAATTCAAGAAGGTAGCTCACTACTGCTTTCTCCAGGGCAATTAGGGATGGGCAATAAATGTGGACCTGTCTAGCAATGCCCACATTCCATGAGCAAATTCTGTTTTTTAATATAGCATACTAAGTAACAGAAATGGAAATTTGGTTGAGTTACCTATCCCTTTTAAATTGTAGCACTCTGTTCACTGTTAGATTGCGAGAATAAATATCAGGAAGTGATACTTTGATATGGGACCTTTCAAGATTCCCGGGTGCTGGAGCGTCAAGGGAGTACATTTGAAATGCAGTCGATGTTGTTTTGCAGAAAACACAGCTGACAATTTGTACACAGTAAGATCCCACAAAAAAATGAAATAATTATCACTGCGCTAATCTTTGGAGCACTGTGCTTGAGGTCAGTCACATTATGTGTTGGAAGAGCCTGTCTGGAACTGAATCTTCTGACTCTGAGGTGAAGACTATCAACTGACTTAATTCTGTCTTCAGTGCCCCAGCATGGCATCTCCCTGCCAGAAAGAAGGACTTTAAGGGAGTAGGGTATTTTTAAGTTACTGCGTGATGGGTTGAAGAGTAACAGGGAGAAGATCATCCTCCATCTGAGCTGGGAGTCAGTAGATGTTGAGGAAGAACCAAACTGCTGAAGAAAACCACAATGGTGGCAGAGTGATTGAATAGTTTTAAGGTAGAGGCAGCTGGATTCGTGAATAACAAGGGTACCAAAGGCCCTCATGGTTAGGTAGGAATGTGGGGGTGAGGCCATTGTTGAAAGACTGAGAAGGCGAGAGGGGCTGGGAGGCCTCCTCTTGTTCCGAATGTGTATGCTTTTCAATAAACAGTAGACAGAGACAAGGAGAAGAGCTTGTTTGCTGGGATGTAGGAGGAATATTCTTCAGGAGACATCCGAGGAAAGCAGAAAGAAAAGAGTTTGTGAATGGGGATTGAAGATGTAAGAAAGCAATGCCATGTGGGAGCTCATGTCCAGCTGTCCAGTCTGTTACTTGTTTCCCTGAATTCACCCAATGTTAAGGATTGCTCTGGCTCCATTACAATGCTTCAGTACTGAGCCATTTTGACCAATTGCATGTTCAACTGCCAGGTCTGCTTGCTCTGTTTATTCAGTGGGGTTTGGGCGTGGAGAAGGGTGGGGTGAGGAAGATGAGGGCAATTGGGATCAGATCAGCCATGATCTCATTGAATGGTGGAGGGGACTCGATGGGCTGAATGGCCTACTATTGGTTGCAACATTTGATTCCAAGACGCTTAAGGAGATCTTTGGTCTGGTACTGAAACTTTGGTCAAAAAAATGGATTGGAAGTGTTGTTTTAGTGATGGGAAGAGGGGAGCTGGGTTTCTGAGGGTGTTTAATCAATTCATGTCCAACAAACTGAAGGCACATTTGCCAATTTGCCAAGTGATTAAAATCAGGAAGCCCAAAAGGGTCACAGGAATGCTGATATCTTGAGATTCTGTAAGGCCCAATAAGGTTATTGAGATTGAAAGGGGTGAAACCATAGAGAGACATAAGAACAAGGTTGAGAATTTTAAAACCGAGGCACTGACACCACTGAAGGATGGGAATGGATAAATGGAAATTTAACTGGAATAGGGACAGCAAAGTTTCACTTCAGGTTGAATGTATGGAGTGCAGAAGATGGAAAGTTAGCCTGGAGCCTATCAGGAAAATTCAACCTAAAGGTCACAAAAGCATGGCTGAGCGATTCAGCATTAGGTAAGCGAAGTAATAAGAGGTAGGTGGTCATCGTGATGAAGTGAATATGTCCAAACCTCAAAGCAGAATCAAATTGAATCTGAAGATTGTGACGAGAAGGAAGGATGGCCAATAGGGAACCAAATATGGGACTACGTGAATCATTTTATGCATTAGCTGACACTTTACTGCTGAAACTTTTCATAAGGATCAGAAAGTTCTGTTTCCACTTGTTCAGATTTTTGATCTTGCTCAGTTGTGTAAGAATCTGATGACAGAACCAATAGTGACCTGTTGAGCTTCAAATAGCTTCAGTTGTAGCCCGACTGCTATCCATTTAATTGCAAAACCCTAGGTAGGTCAATAAATGTTCAACTAATTGGTCAGTAAGATGCAAAAATCTCAATATTGACATTCAGAGCAGAAATGGAGTGATATGTGGTGTCAACTAGAAGTCTAAGGTTTGGGACTCAGAAGTAGTTGGTGCTATACTCTTTAGTTACTGTAAACATTTCCATTTCTTATGTAAGTGGGTCTTCCTGCTGTAAGACAGAGCTGTATTCTAAAGATGCTCCTGTAAATTGGGGTACTTTGTCAACAGCTGCTGGCACTCTGTCTGAGCGTGTCGTGGACGCAGGTTCAGTTGAGCTATATACAATGACTGAAGGTGGAGGGATGCACAAATTGCTTTCCTAGTTCCACCGCCGCAAACCAAAACAAAGTGCTAATTTAATCAGAGTGGTGATATGACCAATAACACAGGTCTCAGACTATGATAGGTTTAGAATTGGGAACATATCAGACAGATTTCTTCAGTCAACAAAAAATGACTATTACAAATTAAACTTACACAACAAAAATTCAAAGATTATTGACACACAATTTGAACTATGCCAATATGTAAATAAAACTATCCTTCTAAAAAAAAGTAACAAACTCTCACACTCACAAACACACTCAGACACATACACACACGGGCACACATACAAACACGGACACACATATACACATACAAGGACACACATATACACACACGGACACAAATACACACACAGGGACACACATACACACACATAGACACATACAAACATGGACACACATACACACACGTAGGGACATACATATACACACATAGGGACATACACATACACAGGGACACATATGCACACACGGACATATACAAACACTGATACACACACGGACATACATAGACATACACAGAC
Source organism: Chiloscyllium plagiosum (assembly GCF_037043375.1). Lineage (NCBI taxonomy): Eukaryota > Metazoa > Chordata > Chondrichthyes > Orectolobiformes > Hemiscylliidae > Chiloscyllium > Chiloscyllium plagiosum. Next base: position 88,511,162 of record NW_028270154.1, read on the forward strand.
ACACATACACACACAGGGACACACTCAGACATATATACACACAAACACAAATTTAAGGCAAAAGAAATTCAAACTCTGCAGAGTGTTAACTTAAAAATACTTTGGCCAAGTGACAGTTCAACCCCAGAGAAAATTATAATTCACAGATTGTCCCATCTAAAGTTATTTTATACAGCATAGTTATTGGTACTAGGGCTTCTTCATGGCTGTAGCTGGTTGATTTCCCAATGAGATAGATCCCAAGATTCTGTTCAGGAACACCCCACAAGTGACGAAGATGATTGCTTGTGGGTTTCTAGTCCACACACCTTGCTGAGAGGAGAAAGAGAGGAGAGGAAAAGGGCTGCTGCTCTCTCAGCAAGATATCTCACAATCTCTCTGACTGGCTTCAAATGTAATAACCTTATTCTACTCCAAACTAGGCCACACCAGCTCTCTCAGTGATCTCCCCACTGGACTGGTGCTCCCTACAGATGCAACATTATTTCTGTAGTACCTACTGCCTTTATCTTTTTGCAAAGTATCATTAGATAACACCTCTTCCCAACACCTTCAAGAGGGAATTGGATTATTGTCTGCGATGGAACAATGTACAGGGTGACAGACCAGAGTGGATGCTGCTGAAACCCACTCCAAGTCCCACACAGGCAACTCCAACCAGGCCTCAGGAAAATTCAACTGGGCAGAGCCAGTCAGAGAAATATTGCCTCCTCACGTGACAAAGATAGAGGAGCTACTCCCTAGATTCCACTCTTCTTGCCCTCAGATTCCTTGCTCAAGAAACAGAATCTCTGATTGGAAGGGGCAAGGGAGAGGAAATCTAAGCCTGGGAAATTGGGACAAAGAGGCAGAGTTTTAGCTTAACAGTCGTGATCAGTGAGTGACCTGGAAGGGGTTCAGTGATGGATGAGTGACCCAGGAAGGAGTGTGGTGCTTGACAATCGAATCAGTGAGGAGCTCAGTGACTTAGGTTCAGATCCATAGTTGCGGTAACCTGAAATTTTGCAAAATGCGAAATAACAGCAAATCTCTCAGTTTGAACCAGTTAGAGAGCAAATCTTTGACAGTTCTCTTTTTATCTCCAGTCACTAACATGCCCGAGAAGCTTTGTAATAAGATTACATCGTGCAGATTCATGTCTGAGTAGACATGGGTGCGTGCTGTTTGTAAATATAACTGGTTGATATGTGGTTATAACTCGTTCCTGAGTACCAGGTTGCTCATATCCGAATTTAAATTAATTTTGCTGTGAGGTCTGAAAGGATTGATTCACCACTGCAGCATGGAGGGTCAGAGGCTGCAATCTCTGAAATCAACAAATGCATCAACAAATGTTGATGTGGAATCTCTCCCAAAAAGAAGAGAAGTGTGGGATTATTTTTGGATTGCGAAGTAGGCATGGAGGGGGCTGACAGCGGATCCTGTGGCTGCTGACTGAGTGGGGCGAGGGGAGTGAATTGCAAAAGGGGTGGGGTGGGGGGGGGGGGAAGCGAGAGAGAAATCCTCTGAAAGTATTTCAACACAAATACAGAAGTTAATGTTACCATGTGAGTGCATCATCTCATAAAGGGATTACAGAACAACCTCGATTATCCGAACATCAATTATCCGAATTTCGGATTATCTGAACAAGATCTCGAGGTCCCGAAAAACGGCATTAGACAACTCAGCATTCAGTTATCGGTTAAACAGCCTTATGACATGCATTGCAGGATAACCGAGGCATGTGCACTCATAAAATACCGCTTGTTTATTAGATTCCCTACAGTGTGGAAACAGGCCCTTCGGCCCAACTAGTCCAGACTCACCCTCCTAAGAGTAACCCACCCAGACCCATATTTGCCCCTGACTAATGCACCTAACTCTTTGGGCAATTTAGCATGGCCAATTCATCTAACCTGCACATCTTTGGACTTTGGGATGAAACCAGAGGAAACCCACGCAGACACGGGGAGAATGTGCAAACCCCACACACGCAGTCGCCCGAGGCTGGAATCGAACCCGGATCTCTGGCGCTGTGAGGCAGCAGTGCTAACACTGAACCACCGTGCTACCCTCAATCATCTGAACCATCAGTTATCCGAACAAAATACTTCCCATCCTTCTCGTTGGGATTAGATTTGATTCCCTTCAGAGTGGAAACAGGCCCTTCGGCCCAACAAGTCCCTCCGAAGGATAATTGAGGTTGTTCTCGTGACAATAAAGGAAAACAAAACTAGAAAATGAAGCAAGTCAAGAAGCAGCCTTTGAGAGCGTCTCACAGAGCACCGTCAGTGATAGGGGCGGGGTGGGGTTGGGGGGATTTTGTGTCTGATTGATACCTTGTCATTTGGAAGTTATACTGCAAATCTTTCCTTACATCGCTGTATCGTCCTTGTGCTCTCTTGAATAGTCCTTCAATCAGATGGATATAATAAATTAACCTGGCACTGTGAGAATGAGTGAGTGATAGTGAGTGAGAGTGAGAGAGAGATTCTGAGTCAGTGAGCGATGGTGAGTGTGAGTGAGAGAGTGGGATTGTGAGTTAGTGAGTGAGAGAGAGAATGAGTGAGAGACAGTGAGTGATTGAGACAGAGATTGAGTGACTGTGAGTAAGAATGAATGAGTGAAAGTGAGGATAAGTCTGTGATAGAGCAAATGAGTGAGTGCAAGTGAGTGAGAGTGTATGAGAGTGAATGAGAAAGTGAGGAAGTCTGAGAGAGCGAGTCAGTGAGAGTAAATGATTGTTACGTTGTGCAGTAACATTAGGGACAGATTGAAACTTTGAGTTTCTTTCAGCATCTCATTTCATGTCTCACTCATTTTGACAGATCAAGTGACCAATATACAGGGAAACAATGTAATCGCCAAGTTGGAAATTATATAGCCAATTATATTTTCTGGACCTGAGAATTTGGCACTACCTCCTGGCTACACAGGGACATGGCAGGAGCATGCACTTGGTGAACTGCTCCCTAGGAGAGATAGCACAGGTGTGAATGGCTGAATGGCCTCCCTCTGGGCTGTAACATTGTGGGATTTTGTACTGACAATTATTGTACATGCTATGGGCTACGTATTATGGTCAGTCCCTCAGTGACCTGTTTCCCATACACTGTGTGCCACTCAGTAAAGGAGAAGAGACAGTGTTGTAGAGACTTCAATCGTGGATCACTGCAGGTATCGGACCACAATCCGACGTAAGGTCTGCTGTTCCTTTGCCCGTTAGCTTTGGCAGTCCATTAGCTGTGAGCTGATGAATTATTGACGAGTGGGTGAAGGAGTAGTGTGGTTAGCTGAGTGGTTTGGACATGATGGGACTTCTGTCTGTTAATTAAAGGAGGGTACAAATATACCTAACACAGAGCTGCTAATGAGCCTGTAATGGAAATGTTAATGACATGCTAATGTTCAGGGCATTCTTGCAGGCACACGCATTCACCAAGCTAGGAAACTGGGTTATTCCTATAGTTGTCAGCTTGTGTGCCACACTGTGAAACCTACAGCTAACAGGGCAAAAACAAATGAGAGTTCAGCTCTGATGAAGAGTCATTGAGACTTGAAACATTAGCTTGCTCTCTCTCCATGGACCTGCTCTGATCTCCAGCATTTGTTGTTTTCTGTTTCCAGTATCTGCAGTAATCTGCTTCTACAAAACAAATGAGAACACAACAGTGCTTTTGATTATGAGGTTGTGACATGTAAAGGCAAGTTAGCACTGCGAGTGCATTGGTGCAGCGCGATGGCTCAGTGGTTAGCACTGCTGCCTCACAACACTAGGGACCTGGGTTCGATTCCAGCCTTGGGTGTCTGCCTGTGTGGAGTTTGTACATTCTCCCTGTGTCTGTGTGGCTTTGCTCTGGTTTCTTCCCAAAGCTATGCAGGTTAGGTGGATTGGCCATGCTAAATTTCCCCTTAGTCACCAGGGATTTGCAGGATAGTTGGGCGGACTGGCCATGGGAAATGCAGGGAGAGTGTTAGCTGCTCGTTGGTGGGGAGTTAATGGGCCAAATGACCTGCTTTGATACTGTAGGGATTGCGAGATCGTTTCATTATACTATTGTTTCCCACACTGACACACCACCAAGCCTGTGTCTGGAGCAAACCCATGCAGACACAGGGAGAACATGCAAACTTCACAAAGACAGTCGCCCAAGAGTGGAATCAAACTTGGGTCCCTGGCATTGTGAGGCAGCAGTGCTAACCATGTGCCATCCTAAACGATGATGCCAATTAGTAATATGTTTAGGAATAGGAGATTGCTTTTTGCAATGAAGTGCTCTCAATGGGCCTTTCAGGGCTTCTATTTTTCATTTCCCTTCCCTTCTGTGACTGTGAAGGGCAGCTCCTAGGCTGGCAGCTTTTGGACTGGCACATGCTAGGCTTTAAACATAGTGCCAGCTCTGGGAGAGCCGGGCAAGAGAAGGTGGGCTGCTAGTTAGGGCACAATAGTGTGAGTGGGACGTCATAGAGATGGGGAGTGCACACAAAGTGAAGTGAGCAGTGGGAAACTCGCTAGAGCTCCATCAAACACTTGAAATCAGCACAGATCTGATCTTTGATAAAATTCAGTCTAACTGTCTTTGGAGCTCCTTCCCTTTAAAACTGAATACATGAAGGTTGGTGGAGTTGTGGATAGTGTGGAGGGCTGTTGTAGGTTGCAACTGGACAGTGACAGGATGCAGAGCTGGGCTGGGAAGTGACAGATGGAGTTCAACCTGGAGAAGTGTGAACTAATTGGTTAGGAAGCCACAAGGAGGACATGCCCCTGTTCTGTATCAAAGGTGAAGTGGAGATGATTGAGAGCTTTAAATATCACCAACAATCTATTCTAGTCCATCCACATCAATGCTACAGCTGAAAATGTGTTGCTGGAAAAGCGCAGCAGGTCAGGCAGCATCCAAGGAACAGGAGAATCGACGTTTCAGGCATAAGCCCTTCTTCAGGAATGCGTCAGATTCCACCCTTCAGATCCCACACGGACTCCGGACTACGTTCAGACCAACAAAATTTGGACCCGACCAGGACAACCAGTACCTACAACAAATCCGAAGCTTCCAGAAAAAGACCTCCCTCCGGATCCTTCGCTCCTTCCTCCCACATCAATGCTACAGTCAAGAATGCACACACCAACATCTCAGTTTAGTGTCAAATAATTGCTGTGGGTCTGAAATCAATTATGAACCAGACCAGGGAGGGACATTAGTTTTTCTTTCCTGAAGTAGACAGGCAAGAGGCTGGAAGACCACAGCAAGCCAGGCAACATCAGGAGGTGGAGAGATCAATGTTTCGGGTGTAACCTTTCTTGAGGTTTTCTGAGGGACTGTTGGAAGCTTGGGCTTGTCTCCCCGTCTAAATGGCTCAAACAATCTCTGGCAGCTCACAAACTAACATTCAAGCAAAGATGAAAAGATTTCGGGCCACCTTGTAAAACAGCACTGCTTTCCTCAAGAATGTGGTCCAAAGGGTCTGTTTCCGTGCTGTACATCTCTATGACCATGACTATGGCTGCTTTTGGCAGTACCTCGACTTATGAACTTAATCCGTTCCGGGACCCGGTTCGCGAACGGAAAAGTTCGCAAACTGAATCAATTTTTCCCGTTGTTCGGATAGCGTAAGAATGCTTGGACGGCTGTTCACAGCGCACGCCCCAAAAGACGAACTGAATGAGATCACGCAGGGCCCGAGAGCTTTTGTGTTCAACAAGCGCGTAGCAAAGCAGAACAATGAAACCACGTGGTCGCACACGGGCTTTTTGCAATCGTAGCTTCGTTCGAACCTTGAATTTCGTACGTACGTTGAAGCAAAATTTTACGTACAATCCTGTTCGTAATCTGATTTGTTTGTGAACGGGGTCGTTCGTATGTCGAGGCGCTACTGTATTGACAGCGATGAATTTTCTAATGCAGTAGGGATGTGAGTGGCGACATTGTGAATCTCCACACTGAATGCATCAAGTTAAAGAATGGATCATGATCATGGTCACAGCAACATATTTGACACAAGCAGCAAACTCAATGATCTTTTGAGGAGCTGCTTTCTAACCAGCCTTGTTTCACTTAACTGAGTTGATCTTTGGCTGCACCCAATCAGATCCCCCTCTCCACTCCCGTGCGACTGCGACATCGGAGTATAGCATCAAATTATTCAATAATTCACAACAGACGCCAGCAATTCCTTCAGTAATTAAAAGTATCTCAACACTGACATTCGTGATGAAAGGCTTACGCCCAAAACGTTGACTCTCCTGCTCTTCGGATGCTGCCTGACCGGCTGTGCTTTTCCAGCGCCACACTTTGTGACTCTGACTCTCCAGCATCTGCAGTCCTCACTTCCTCCTGCTCACACTGAGGCCAGTAAGAAGATGAAATCTTCACTAGTTCTTGACTGAGAACCTCAAAAAGCAGGAGGAGAGCTGCTGGAGATTGGGAATTACATGATCTCGGGAAGAGGGTTTCCATTTCTGTGCACAGGCTAGTTACGGTATTCCGTGGAACTCCATGGTGTATCCTGCCATGTGCTGTGGAGAGTATGTAATGAAGCCTACAGGACCAGGCCTGAGAGTGATTATCGTTACAGCCTTCCTGGGAACAAAGTGCTGTTGAGGTCCTTTGTGTTCAGCTGGTGGCTGGTCGTGGACAGTTAAACAACTCACTGGGAGCTGGAGCATTCTCAAACGTCCCTGTCCTAAACGGTGTGGGGAAGCCCAGCACATCAGCCCAAAAGACAAGACATTCACAGCAATCTCCACGTGGCAGTGCTGAGCAGACAACCCATATCGGCCTCCTCCTGTGGACCTCAGCTGGGGTCTGAAATAATACCCCAGAGGCCGCTATCCCATCACCAAGTCACCCTTTATTTACACGTGTACAATACACTGGCTCTGACTAGCCAGCTCCCAGCCAGTCCCTAAAGTGATGAGACTCTCTGACACACACCCACACACACTCATATACACAGATACACACTCACACACATACATGTGTTTGTGGGGTGAATTTGTACTTGCAGAATTACATTTTACTTTGCTCAAAAACTGAATGAATCCATGTAAGATTCTGTTAATCCATTTTTTAGATTAGAATCAGTCTGCCTATTGTGGCACAGACAGTCTCACACAGGGAGCTAACACCTTCAGTGCATTAACTGGGCTGACATGATACCAATTGTTAAAATTCACTTGAGAATGTAACTTTTAAAAAAGCTTTGTGATATACATATGAAATAAGTGAAACCAATGCGGTCATTCTAAAAGATGACAGACTTAACAATCAATCCATGCCTTTTTCAAGAGATAATTTCAGTTACGCCACACTGTAATCGTTTGCTATAAATTCTATCTTACGATCTTATATTCCACAACCACCTGATGAAGGAGCAGTGCTCTGAAAGCTAGTACTTCCAATTAAACCTGTTGGACTATAACCTGGTGTTGTGTGATTTTTAACTTTGTACACCCCAGTCCAAAACCGGCACCTCCAAATCATCTCCTGTTTATATCTGTCAGCCAGAGCTTCCTGATTGCCCCCAGGTTAACTCAAAGTCAATGAGATTCACATGGCCCTCATTCTAATCAGTATAGAGTCAAAATTATTTAATTTTTCAAGGTCTCTTAGCATATTGCAAGGGACACCTTTTCGTTTCCTGAAGCTGCTTCTTGATTTCATTTTCTCTCCCTCCTTCATGAGGCAATGTTCAGACATGGGCACCTTATCTTCTGTATTTGAGTTGAGCTTCACTTCTTTTTGCTGAGTGTGACCGGGTTGAGGTATCTTGCCGTGAGGCCTAGCAGGAGTTTTTGCCAAATTTCACCAAGTGTGGCTCATTAATCATCCCAATGGTACCCTCCCTCTCTAATTCCTACCTAACCTTACCACACACTATGCACTTACCACTATCCGGAGAAAAGCTAGCATTGCTGATGCCTGCAACATCATTAACCGGGAATTACGACTCAGCATCCTGTATGGCTCTCTTGCCATTGTCTGAGGCCCCAAACACACCTTTCAGGTGAAGCAACAACTTACCTGAACTTCTTTCAGTTTTATCTATTGTATTCACTGCTCTTCTTCTACATTAGCAAGGCCAGATAGCAACAGAAATAACACCACAGAGGCTGTTATTCTGTCATCTAGTCCCCCTTTATTTACACATGGAGAGAACATGACACTGATCCAGTTCCCTCAGAGCAAGCTCTTAGAGTGAGCAGAGCCTTTTACCCTCCTGCTTCTATCTGTCAGCCAGGGCTCCCTGACTGGACCAGATTATCAGCCCCAATCAGGCAACTCATACTCTATGAAGTCCACCTGGCTGACTTCGTTGCAATCACTACAGAGACTTCCTTTTTATTCGTTCACGGGATGGGGGCATTGCTGACTAGGCCAGTATTTATTGCCCATCCCTAATCTCCCAGAGGACAATTAAGAGCCAGCCACGTTGCTGTGGGACTGGAGTTACATGTTGGCCCAGACCAGGTAAGGAACACAGTTTCCTTCCCTAAAGGACATTAGGGAACCAGATGGGTCTTTACATCAATCAGCACGGATTCATGGATATCATTAGACCCTTAATTCCAGATATTTTATTGAATTCAAATTCCACTGTCTGCCATGGCAGGATTTATACATGAGTCGCCACAACATTAGCTGAGTTTCTGGAGTAATAATCCAGCGACAATACCACTAGGCTGTCACCTGCCTCCAAACGAGCTGACTGCTTGGTGGAGCACCATCGCTCATTCTAAAAGCATGACCCATGCCTTCCCAGTCATTTGGAATTCTGATTCACCATCTTGCCATCATGGTGATGTTTCTGCTTTCATCGGACTGTGGTGTCCCGGTGAAGACCAACACAAGCTGCAGGAGTAGCTCCTCATTATCTCCTTAAGGCACTTCCCAGCCTTTAGGGCTCAACACATTATCCAACAATTCAAGCTATGAGCCCTGGCCATCACTTTCTTCTCCCTTGTTCCAGCCTGTATCTTGTCCTTGTGGTTTTGTGTTCAGACAGAATAGCTTTATTCAGCTATTAGCATCTACTCTGGACCAAACTACTAATCTGACACCTCACCTGATGAAGGGGCGGTGCTTCAAAAGCTTGTGACTTCAAATAAGGCTGTTGGACTATAACCTGGTATCGTGTGACTTCTGACCTTGTTTGGGATACACAGCTTTTCAAAAGCCAAGGAATTTATTTAGGCACAGTCCTCTACTGTAAATCACTGTCTAACCTGTAGTTGCAGAGATATATCTCCAGGATTCGCCTAACAATTAGCCTTGTTATTCTACATGGTATTGAAGAAAGATTGATGAGTCTGTGGTTGCTCAATCACTCTGGGAAAAAGAGAATCCAATTTCCAGTTTACAAGTACCTCCAGAATGTTTAACAACTCCCTCATGGTCATTATTATTGTCTCACAATCCCTTCTTCCTCTTTGTAATTTTGGTTAAATACCATTAATCATTGAGGAACTGGTGGTATTCTTCACATTGAATTTTAGTTGCCTGGATTGAAGTCATTAATTCCACTTGATTTACTACTTCAGAAGAGCACACTGTTCAATCGTCTCTTGGAATATTTGTGGGAAATCATGATCCAACAGAACTCTTTGGTGTTCCTCTCCAATCCAGATCAATTTCCACCCTTTAGAGTTCTTGCTTTTCCCGGTCATGTTCATTCACTGCTAAAGTACTACCTTTTTTGATCACCCTGCTTTCATATCCACAGCATTGTTATGGTGCAGATGGGGGCCATTCATCCTGTTGTACTTGAATTGGTTATGTTATCCCATGCCTGTCCTCATAGAATATCATAGAATCCCTAGTGTGGCTGTTCGGTCCATTGTCTGACTTGCCTTTCTTCAAAGGTTTTGCTGAGTTCATTTTTCTCCTTCTCCGACTAATTGATAAGTTTGGAATATGATCCAAAGATTGGTGAAGTTACGGCGAGTGAGGAGGATTGTCAGAGGGTACAGCAGGATATAGATCAGTTGGAGGCATGGGCAGAAAAATGGCAGATGGGGTTTAATCCAGGCAAATATAAGGTGATGTGTTTTGGAAGATCAAGTAAATTATACAGCAAATGCAGAACCTATAGGGATCAATTACTAAGGGACACACGTTCAAAATGCAGGTGGGACGGGTTGTGTTAGGGACTATGGTCAGCAGAGTCAGTTGGGCCGAAGGGTCTCTTTCTGTGCTGAAGGACTCTATGAGACCAAAATCTCTACAATTCCATCATTCATGAGGCAGGACGTGTCTGTTATGAAAGGGCTGTCATAATTCAACATCACTATGGAGACACCATCTGCACACTTGGCCTGTTTATTAGGGTAGACATTTGTCTCCTCCCTTGACCTCTGACCATGTATGAGTTTTTTTCTTCAAGATATGATGTCATAAACCTATTGATATTCTAGTGACCTATCCCTTTAACAACAAAGTAGATGCAGATATTTAAGAAAAGAATCTTTGTCAAATAAACTGCTTCTTCGCCCCATAAATAATGTTGCCTCTGGGAGTGATTTAGCCACTGGGTCTACATTGAAGGGTGTGCTGCTGTGTGAGTGTTTATTCATTTTTAGATTAATCAGTCTCTTCTATAAATGAGAGGGTCACCATGAAGGGGCAGCAGTGATTGAGAGAGCTTTATCACCCTGCAGTACTTAAATAGAATTAGAATTAGGCTTAGAATTAGGTTTTATTTTCACATATACTCAATTACAAGAGCTCAGTGAAAAGTTTGCAATGTCGCCACTCCCCATGCCACCTTAGTTACAAAGGTACCTAAGTACAAAGTCTTGACTAAACATAAATACAATGAAGTATAAAACACAGACGACACATCACATCATTTTTTGTGGTAAATTTACATTAATAAATTAAATAGGAAAATGGATGTAGGTTTGCTCACTGAACTGGAGGGTTCATTTTCAGATGTTTCATCAACATACTAGGTAGCATCATCAGTGAGCCTCCAGATGAAGCACTACTGGCATGGCCCACTTTCTATTTACGTGTTTAGGTTTCCTTGGGTTGCTGATGTCATTTCCTGTGGTGATGTCATTTGCTGTGGTGATGTCATTTCCTGTTCTTTTCTCAGGGGGTGGTAAATGGGAGCCAAGTCAATATGTTTGTTGATAGAATTCCGGTTGGAATGCCATGATTCTCAGAATTCTCGTGTGTCTCGCGAGTATGTGACCTGAGGGTACAAAGGTTTTATGCTACATCTTACTCCAGGACCACTTGAAGCACAACACATTGCTGCTCATTTGGAATATAATAGTATACTGTTAGCTCAGAGACTGTTGTGCCTCTGACTATATTTATATATATCATAGCTGATTGCAAAAAGAATCCGTTGGATCTTTCAATACCGCAATACTTATTTTCTAATGTGATGTAGGATAATGTAAACACTGTTGCATCAGATGAAATACCTTGCAAGGACAAGAATGTGCAAAAGGACTTTATCCAAGATGGTCTGACAGTATTAAAGAAGCAACTATTCATGTTGAACTAATTTTTATTTATTCCCAAGATCAGGGCATTACTTGCTAATCTAGTATTTATTATGCATCCTAATTTCCCAGAGGGCATTTCAGAGTCAACACATCACTGTGGGTCTGCAATCCCATGTAGGCCACACCCAGGTAATGATGGCAAATTTCCTTCCCTAAAGTGAACTGGATGGGTATTTCCCCGATAATGGAGTCACTGTCATTATTAGACATATAATTCCAGATTTAAACAATAATCAAATTCAAATTCCACCAAGTGCTGTGGCAGGATTCAAACCCAGGTCCCCAGAACATTATTTGGATTAATAATACCACTAAGTCCATTGTCTCCCATGCAGAGACTATATGGAAATGAACTTGGTACAACTTAAGTCATATTCTAGGGCAAACAGACCCATCACCAAAAGCATTACACCATGGTCATGGGAGTTGAATTAATCAGGCAGCTAACGTGAATCTGTGTACTGGCCAGGGATAAATCAGGATTTTCATCAAGTTGTGAATGCATATGAGTTATATCATGCACATTAACTGGCAGCAACAGAGGAAAACTCTCCATCCACACAATGTTCCAATCACAGTTTAGATGAAAGTAGCAACAAGACCCATTCGCAGTGCATGGGTGATGAATTACTTCTGTAAATTTCCCATTGTTCAATGGTTCAGTAACACAACGAGCATTGCTGCCACTCACACGATGAGCACTATTTTTGGTATATTAGATTTCCGGACACAGATGTGTCTGACAATGGACTGCAGTACACCAGCGAACTTTCTAAAGATGTTTAGTAGGCATGGAGAGACCCATACCACATCATTACTCCACTATCCACACTCGAATCAATGATCGTCAAGAATTGAGCACAAAGTAAGATTTTCACATTGCATTGCTGCATTTTGGTGCAATGCCATGCCCAGGACAACTTAAGCTTGAGATCTTAGATTCTTTGATTTTAGATTTTGTTGTCTCAAGTACAGAAGTACAGGAGTACAGTGAAAAGGGTATAATATCACCACACACAGCACCATCTTAGGTACCTAGGTACAAAAAAACTGAGGCACAAAGTAGTAAGGGAAACGAGAATTACAATGTTAAACAATACTCCACAGAATTGTAGAAAAATAAAGAAATGGTAAATAGTTAACATTAAAGTTTTTCATATTTTAACCTGGGAAATAAAGGAATAAGTTAAAGGTTCAGTGGTTTTTGATTAATCCTCTGCCTACCTCTCGCTGTCTGAGCTGTCCATTCTCAATACCACCGCCGCAGACACCCTCGCTGCAGCTGGAACTGCCTCCTCTCTGGTCTCCCCCGGTGCTCAGGAACATGTCCCGGGGGTAGAATCCACTCACACACCGAGCCAAACTGAGACATCGCCATGAGAGCTAATGAACCTGCCCAGCACCAAACTGCCTCAGCATTCTGAAACACTGGACAGTCTTCTTCAAGGACAGAGGAGAATGAAAGCGGTACACAATGAGTGAAGGGTACAGAACTACCACATCTGTTACACTGGGCAGAGAGGGAGACCTAGAAACACAAGTACTTGGACATAAGCTAATGTTTCTAGAATATGAAACAGGCATTGATCACACAAATACATGACTGATCGTGGTCCTTTATTACAAAGGAACAGAAATCAAGCTCAGACTAACATATTGGAGGCACACCCATTGTGTACAACACGAGTGAGAAAGAATTCTGATATTATTGTGGTTTGGAGTGGCAATGACCAGGATCAAGACAATCAAGTTCAACAGAGAGCAACAGCGAGGGCAGCACGGTGGCACAGTGGTTAGCACTGCTGCCTCACAGCGCCAGAGACCCGGGTTCAATTCCCGCCTCAGGCGACTAACTGTGTGGAGTTTGCACGTTCTCCCCGTGTCTGTGTGGGTTTCCTCCGGGTGCTCCGGTTTCCTCCCACAATCCAAAGATGTGCAGGTCAGGTGATGTGCACCGTAGTGTTAGGTAAGGGGTAAATGTAGGGGTATGGGTGGGTTGCGCTTCGGCGGGGCGGTGTGGACTTGTTGGGCAGAAGGGCCTGTTTCCACACTGTAAGTAATCTAATCTAATCTAAAAAAAACATCCAAAGGGGTGGCACAGTGGCTCAATGGTTAGCAATGCTGCCTCACAGCACCAGGGAACTGAGTTCAATCCCAGCCTCGGAGTTTGCACATTCTCCCCGAATTCCTAGCGGCCTGGCACTCCAACCACAACGCCGTAAACAAACACATAGATCTAGATACCATCTATCAACCCCTCAGAAAACGAACAGGAAATGACATCACCACAAACCCCAGGAACCCCACTTGGAGGTCGCCTCTGATGATGTTACCTGGCCAGGTAATGAAACGTCTGGATATCAAACCTACAGCTCAGTGAGCAAACCTACACCCTAAACATTCTCCGCGTGTCTGTGTGGGTTTCCTCCAGGTGCTCCGGTTTCCTCCCACAGTCCAAAGCTGTGCAGCTTAGGTGAATTGGCCATGCTAAATTGCCCGTAGTGTTCAGGTGAGGTATATTAGTCAGGGGTAAACATAGGTTAGGGGAATTGGTCTGGGTGGGTTACTCTTCAGAGGGTCAGTCTGGACTTGGCTGAAGGACCTGTTTCCATACTGTAGGGATTCTATGAATCATCAGGTCAGGCTGAGCTATCAAAGGGATACATTGGAGTCAGAATTGTTAATCTTGTAAACTCTGTTTTATCTCTCAAACTGAGTCTGTGTACAATCAGGTATACCTGTTGGGATAAGTGTTTGTCTTTGAAATAAATTGAAATAAGTTGCCATTAGCTTTCTTCACTGCTTGCTGTACCTGCATGCTTGCTTTCATTGATCTCGATGTACTTCCCCTTTACTAACTTGACTCCGTTTAGATAGTAATCTGCCTTCCTGTTCTTGCCACCAAAGTGTGGATATGTTTATTCACATTAAACTGCATCTGCCATGCATCCATCCACTCACCTAGCCTGTCCAAGTCACCCTGTACTCTCATAACATCCTCCTCACATTTCACCCTGCCACTGAGAACTGTGCTGAAGGATATTATCAGTTCCTCAGCTGTTATCACATATGTGACGGACACAGTGGGTGCAGGAGGAATTAGTGTAGAGGCACTGTCATTTGACTACCACCATTTCCTCTGGGAACTCATTCCATACACGCACCACCCTCTGTGTGAAAAAGTTGCCCCTTGGGTCCCTTTTAAATCTTTCTTCTCTCACCCTAAACCTATGCCCTCTAGATTTGGACTCCATCATCCTGGGAAAAAGACAATGGTTATTCACCCTAACCATGCCCCTCATAGAGTCAGAGAGATGTACAGCATGGAAACAGATCCTTCAGTCCAACTCATCCAGGCTGACCAGTTATCCTAATCCAATCTAGTCCCATTTGCCAGCACTTGGCCCATATCTCTCTAAACCATTCCTATTCATATACCCAGCCAGATGCATTTTAACTATTGTAATTGTACCAGCCTCCACCACATCCTCTGGCAGCTCATTCCATACATGTACCACCCTCTGTGTGAAAACGTTGCCCCTGAGGTTCCTTTTAAATTTTTCTCCTCTCACCCTAAACCTATGCCATCTAAGTTATTATTTTTATAAACCCCTATAAGGTCACCCCTCAGCCTCCGACTATCCAGGGAAAACAGCACCAGCCTATTCAGCCTCTCCCAATAGCTCAAACCCTCCAACCCTGGCAACACTCTTGTAAATCTTTTCTGCAGCCTTTCAAGTTTAGCAACATCCTTGCTATCTTTGCAGGAAGACCAAATTTGATCAAATACTATTGATTTGCTGACAGATTTTTGCATCGGAGGAACACAACCAATATTGTCCCCGTTTCCTATCTACCAATGAGCCTAATGCTAGCTTTCATGGGACATCAGAAAAGGGTTTTCCCCAATATGGGAATTATATTATCACACTTGAAGTCAGTTTGAATTACTTTAATGTTATGCCCAACAAACAGGCTTGTGTTTACTCCCCTCATGGGTAAAGGGAGGGAACTGAGCAGTTTCCTTACTTCAAAATATTTCATACCTTTCATATGTAATGTGAGGATCACAACTATAGCAAATGCTGCGGTGACCTTCGCTCCCCAAATAGTACTGTAATGGATGTTGTTGATGTTTTTTTTTAAACTGAGGCAGAAATATTGATGCAGACAGAGGAACAGCTTTAATTTTGGGAGTCTTGAACATCCCTGCAGCAGGGTTGGTTAAACACTTCAGGAGCAAGACCCCTAACAATGCAGCACTCCTTCGATAATTCCCTGAGGCGCCTGCTTTTTCGGCTGTTGTGTTGTTCTTCTGGAAGCAATGGGAGTGAATATCGATGATCCCTCAGAAATGGAGTGCTGACTGTGTGCATTTATACTGTTCAATGGTGAGGCAAAGATGAATTAACATACAATTGATGGTATTGACTATATCCCTATATGTTGCTGGGGTGTGTACTGTCACTAAGTGACTTCCCTCTCAGCAGTCCTTAAAAAAATTGAAATATCAGCATCGATAGAGAAATAAAACTGAAGGATAATTAGGATAATTCATTTTGGCTTTTTGTCATACAACTGGACAGCTACAAATAGAACTGATTTTGTCAAATTTAAAGCAGCCTCTCATATAACAAGTGAAAAATTAGGACGTTTGGGAGTTGAAAGGGAAATTGGGTAAAACTTGAATACTCAAAGGATTCTGAATTCAGTGTCCAGACGCAGTCATTGAAAGTGACAGGAGAACGAAACAATGACTTGCACATCTGGAGTGGGTTACAGGAATTGCTGTGAGATTGGTCTCTGGAGGTATATGAGTTGCTGGCATGAATAGACTCCCATTGCTCTTAAAAATCTGTCTTCATGGGACGTAGACGTCTCTGGCTAGGCCAGCATTTATTGCCCATCCCTAATTGCCCAGAGGGCAGTTAAGAGTCAACCACATTGCTGCGGGTCTGGAGTCACGTGTAGTTGAGACCAGGTAAGGATGGCAGTTTCCTTCCCCAAAGGACATTATTGAACCAGATGGGTTTTTCCTGACCACCGGCAATAGTTTCATGGTCATCACTAGACTCTTCAATTTCAGATTATTATTGAATTCAAATTCCATCTTCTGCCATGGTGGGACTCAACTCAGTAAAGAGATCATTCATGGTGAGGAATCATGGAGTTTGCAATCTTTGCTTGTGTAAAACAGGAGTGTGCACTGGAAGTGAATTTCTGATGCGGTTAATGTCTGATTTGCTGTTATGAAATTCCGTTGCCAATTGACATTAGCAAGGTTTTCGGAATTGTGATTAGGGCCCAGAGTTAGCCAGACGGTGACATCTCGTGGTGTTCTTTATTAGTTAGACATCATTAGGTTTCACAATCACTTTTAAACACAAAGTTGATTCTGGATGTAGGTTTGCTCGCTGAGCTGGAAGGTTCATTTCCAGGCGTTTCGTTACTTTACTAGGTAACATCTTCAGTGGGCCTCCGGGCAAAGGATTGCTGATAATTCCTGCTTTCTATTTATATGTTTGGGTTTCTTTGGGTTGGTGATGTCATTTCCTGTGGTGCTGTCATTTCCTGCTCTTTTTCTCAGGGGGTGGTAGATGGGGTTTAACTCAATGAGTTTGTTGATAAAGTTCCGGTTGGAATGCCATGCTTCTAGGAATTCTTGTGCGTGTCTCTGTTTGGCTTGTCCTAGGATGGAGGTGTCCTAGGATGCAGGAATTATCAGCGATGCTTCACCCGGAGGCTCACTGAAGATGTTACCTAGTAGGCTGATGAAATGTCTGGAAATGAACCTTCCAGCTCAGCGAGCAAACCCACATCCAGAACTTCAACCTGAATCTACAAATCTTCTCAAAGTTGATTGTTGTGTCACTTGAAAATAGTGCAGTGGAGACACAAAAACATCTTTGCAAACGAAGGAGAAAGCACCCCTTATTGTAAAACAAATGTCAATTGGCAGTTGTTAATGGGTATCACACCTTTACAAGATTATTAACGTTGATAATCGCTGGACTTAACATTTCATGGTAGGTTAAATGGCTGATTAGTGCAGCAATTCTTTCTAGATTACGTTCCCTACAGTGTGGTAACAGAGTAACCCCCACAGACCTAAGTCCCTCTGACTAATTCTAGCCCGAGGCTAGAATTGAACTCGTGTCCATGGCACTGTGAGGCAGTAGTGCTAACTACTGAGCCGCTGTGCCATCCCGAAACTCACAAGGAGGCAGAGTGAATGGTGCTATATTTGTAAAGCGAATACCTGCCTGGGTGAGTGCAGTCCCAACAACACTCAAGAAGCTTGACGCCATCCTGGAATTCCCTCCCCCAGGGCATTGTGGGTCTACCTACAGCACATGGACTGCAGCAGTTCAAGAAGGCAGCTTGCCCCACGTTCTCAAGGGGCAACTAGGGACAGATGGATAAATGCTGGGCCCAGGCAGTGACATCCATGTCCCACAAAACGAATAAATAAAAAAGGACGTAGACACAATAGACCAAAAAAAAAACAAAATGATTCTGTGCTGATTGGAACAAGGGGCAGGCCGATTTCATTGACTATGAGATCCCTGATTGGGTTAACCTGGGCCAATCAGGGAGCCCTGGCTGACAGATATAAGTGAGAGATTCAGAGAGTATATTGATGCTGTGTAACATTCAGATGCTGCTGTCATAGCTAAACTGAACCGGTATTATTGAAAACCATAGTAACATCTTAGTGTAGAAGAATATGGTACATATTACGTCTTCACCGTGACTGTGGGAAATTACAATTAGCAGTCCATGAATTGGAAGCTTGTTTGGTAACTGGATTGTTCTACAACATTTGGATATTTAAAAACCGTTTCACTATTTTACTAGGGTCTTTCACTGAGATTGTTTTTTGTTTTTCAACTTCTTAAATCTATCAACACACCAATGTGTACAGTATCCTCGATGCCATGTCATACAAAAACATAAGGCCATTTGGCCCATCGAGCCTGCTCCCCCATTTAATAATATCATGGCTGACCTTTTCATGGCCTCAGCTCCACTTACCCGCCCTCTCACCGTAACCTTTAATTCCTTTACTGTTCAAAAATCTATCTTTGCCTTAAAAACATTCAATGAGGTAGCCTCAATGCTTCACTGGGCGGAGAATTCCACACATCCACAACCCTTCGGGTGAAGAAGTTTCTCCTCAACTCAAGACTAAATCTGCTCCCCCTTATTGTGAGGCTATGCCCCCTAATTCTAGCTGTTCTCACTATGCTGTTACCAAGCCACATTTACATTCATAGTGTTGCAGAGTCCTACAGCAGGGAGACAGGCCTTTTGGCCCAAACTGGACCATGCCGCCTCAAATGTCCATCCACACTGACCCCATCTCCCTGCACTTGGCCCATATCCTTTTAATCCTTTTCTATCCATGTATTTGTCCAAAGGCTTTTGAGATGTTGTTAATGTACACGCCTCAACCACTTCCCCTGGCAGCTCATTCCATATGCGTACCGCCCTCTGTGTGAAAGAGTTGCCTCTCAAGTTCTCTTTTATTCTTTCCCCTCTAACCTTAAACTGATGCCCTCCCATCCTCAATTCCCCAACCCTGGGAAAAAGACTGAGTGCATTCACTTTATCCATGCCTCTCATGATCTCATACACCTCGATAAGATCCCCCTTCAGTCTCCTATGCTCGAAATAAAAAAGTCCCAGGTTGTCCCACCTCTCCCTCGAACTCAGACCGTTAAATTCTTGGCAACATCCTTGTAAATTTCTTCTGCACTCTTTTCTAAGTTTAATAACATCCTTCCTGTAGCAAGGTGACCAAAACAGAGCACCATACTCCAAGTGCAGCCTCACTAACATCCTATATAACTGAACAGTAACTTCCCAACTAGGTTACCTACAGTGTGGGAACAGGCCCTTCAACTCCACACCAACCCTCCGAAGAGTAACTCACCCAGACCCATTTTCCCTCCGACTCATGCACCTAACAACTATGGACTATTTAGCATGGCCAATTCACCTGACCTGCATCTTTGGACTGTGGGAGGAAACCCACACAGATATGGGGAAAACATGCAAACTCCACACAGACAGTCGCCCGAGGCTGGAATTGAACCCTGGGACCCTGCCGCTGTGAGGCAGCAGTGCTAACCGCTGAGCTACCGTGCCACCCCAGATGTTCAACACCCTGACTGATGAAGATCCTGGCTGCCTAACAACTTTGTGCAAAATACTTTGTTAAAAACCAAAGGTGCAATAATAAATCTGAAATAAAAACTGGGCATGCTGCAAGATGCCTTGCTCTGGTAAAATCTGACCTTTGCTAGTGGGAGTGAGAAAATGAGTCATGTTCTTTAGATTGGGATGGGTGATGAAGATTTTAACCTGCAAACCTTCAACCATTCCTGAACAAAGCAGACAGAAGGAATGAGAGAGGCTGGTCTCCTGGCGAATATTGTGTGGGTCTAGCCAGAAACTCAGGGGGACAAAGGGCTCGTGAGATTCTCGATTCTGGACAAACCGCAATAATTCACGAGAAAAATCAATAAATGGTTCAATTAAAGGAAGGTGATTTGTTTGGATGGAACAGAAAGCCTCCTTGTATTTGGAAACGTAGAACATATTTCTGGAGACAGGATCAGTTCCTTCTGAACAGACAGCTTCAAATGAAAACGCATTTTCTTGCTTTTTTTTTCCCTAAAGTAGAACAAGCTGCCTCAGCTGTGGAGAGAAATATTGAGACGTGGAGTCTGATCCATTAGTGTAATGATGCTGAACTGACCTGCTGTCATGATGCAGCATTCTCCCAGATCTCCGAGTTTTAGATTACCTTAACTCGTCTCCTCCCCTTGCCCCCCTGAGGAGACAAGACATTGTTATAGACATCACCCTGTTGGTCTCCAGAGAGAAACCATCTGTTTGCCTGACTGCTTCCCATCAGCGCTGAGACCTGTTCCTGCTATGCTCTGACACTAACAGCCTCCATTGTGTCAGGTTCAGTCTGATACCACTGCTCCCTCAGCGTACAGCAGATTGCATTATACTCACAGTGTTATGAGAGTCTTCTGGATATATGTGTACAATATAACCTCCACGATGGCCTCTCTCCCCATGATTGCCTGTCAGACGTTTGCCTTCGTATGCTCCCGAGGGCAATGCTACTTTCTGATTTACCTCCGAAGCAACCATTCATCATTGAGGACAGCCAGACATTTGTGAAAGTTGAAGATACCCTGATTGAGCTGAGAGCTAAGAACCAGAAATCCAGGAGAGATTGAGCTTGCTCAAACCTTAAAGTTGGCATTAGTCTGCCATGAGATGAGGGAAAAATCAACGTGGTTCTCTCTGAAGCTTTTTACAATACTTATTGACCCAAGCAAATAATCCTCTATAGCTGTAAATCTAACTTGGAAAATAGGTGCTCTCTTTTGATTGATTACAAAAAGAAAGTCTTGCATTTATATAGCACTTCTCACAATCAGTTAGCATTGCTGCCTCACAGCGGCAGCAACCTGGGTTTGATTCCACCCTCAGACCACTGTCTGTGTAGAGTTTGCATATTCTTCCAGTGGGTGGGTTTCCTCCGGGTGCTCCGGTTTCCTCCCACAGTTCAAAGAGGTGCAGGTTATGGTTGATTGGCCATACTATATTGCACCATAGCATCCAGGGATGTGTAGCCATGGGAAGTGCAAGGTTACAGGGATTAGGGGAGGGATGTATCTGGGTGAGACCCTGTTCAGAGGGTTGGCATGGACTTGATGGGCTGAATGGACTGCTCCCACACAATTGGGATTGTATGTAGCCACATATTTTTTGAACTATGGTCCTTGAATTTTGTTTTTGCTGATCTTGACTGATGAATAAATGTGAGCCAGGACACCAGAGCCAACTCTCTGGCACTTCCACAGCACCACAGGATTGTTCAATACCAGCCATACAGACAGTAGGGGCCTGGCTTTAACCTGTCCTGAAGTCCTCCGGCAGTGCAGCATTCCCTCAGTACCACAGAGGGGTGGCAGCGTTGGTTTTTATGCTGAAGCCCTGGAGCAGGATTTGAACCTGGGACCTTGTGACTCAGGAGGTAAGAGTGAAAATTAAACAGCTGCTGAGGCATGGTGATGCACCAAGAGTTAACAATGACTCTTCCTGTGTTTTCATTTTTAAAAAAAAGTTTGAAATCAAAATCCATAATGCGATTATTTCATAAACACAGCTTGGAAATCTTAAGCCAGCAAGAGGCCAATCAATTATATCGATGCTTATGCCCTCCTCAAACAAATCATCTACTGATGTTTCGGTGTACTATTTCCATAAACCTCTCTCCTTTATCCTTTTTTGCCTTTATCTAATCTAATCTTGAATACTGGTCTAGTTTCAGTCTCAACCATTGACCCTTGAAGTGAAATCCACAACCTCACAGCAATCCTTGTAAAGACATTTCCCATGATCCCTAACGCCAATCTCTGCTATTTAACTATCTAGCTAAGACTACTCAACTACTGGAGGCTATCAATTTCAATCGCCCTTTATTCCATTCTTTCACAGTTTTGCACGTAGTCTTTCATTTCATTCCTTCATCGATTTTATTGGTCATTGCATTGAGTACAGGAGTTGGAAGGTAATGTATAGGACATTGGCTAGGCCACTTTTGGAATATTGTGTGCAATTCTTGTCTCCCTGCTTTAGGAAAGATGTCATTAAAATTGAAAGGGTTCAGAGAAGATTTACAAGGATGTTGTCAGGGTTGGAGGGTTTGAGCTACAGGGAGAGGTAGAATAGGCTAGGGCTGTTTTCCTTGGAGTGTCAGAAGCTGAGGGAGGTTAATAAAATCATGAGGGGCATAGATAGGATAAATAGACAAGGTCTTTTCCCTGGGGTGGGGGAGTCCAAAACTAGAGAGCGTTGGTTTAAGGTGAGATGGGAAAGATTTCAAAGGGACCTGAGGGGCAACCTTTTCACACAGAGGATGGTGTGTGTATGGAATGAGCTGCCAGAGGAAGTGATGGAGACTGGTGCAATTCCAGAAGTTAAAAGGCATCTGGGTGGGTAAATTAATAGAAAGGGTTTGGATGGATATGGGCCAAGTGCTGGCAAATGGGACCAGATTAGGTCCGGATATCTAGTTGGCATGGGCAGGTTGGACCTAACGGTCTGTTTCCGTGCTGTACATTTCTATGATTCTAAGTCCACACCAACCCTCCAAAGAGCACCCCACCCCAAAGCATTCTCTATCCTATAACTCTGCATTTTCCCATAGCCAACCTACCTAACCCACACAGCGTCAGACAGTGGGAGGAAACCCATGCAGACACAGGGAGAACATGCAAACCCCACACAGACAATCGCCCAAGGTTGGAATCGAACCTGGGTCCCTGGTGCTGTGAGGCAGCAGTGCTAATCACTGAGCCACTGTGCCACCCTCAACCCATTCTTGGAACATAGAACATAGAACATTACAGTGCAGTACAGGCCCTTCAGCCCTCAATGTTGCACCGAGTTGTGAGAAAAACCTGAAGCCCATCTAACCAACACTATTCCATTCTCGTCCATATGCCTATCCAATAACCATTTAAATGCTCTTAAAGTTAGTGAGTCTACTACAATTTGCAGGCAGTGCAATCCATGCCCCTACTCTATCATGCAGCTTTACCTGCCAAGAACCTAAATAGATGCTCAATTCTTATTACTAAATGTCCTTATACAGGGCAGAAAATCACAGAGCGGCAATTTTCTGAATTTGCAAAGCTTAGTCCTCCCATGACTGTCTACACAATCTCCATGTATTGGGCAGGTGAGCCATGAGGAGCTGGCTGTTAGCAGCAGCTCACAAAAATAGTAAGGAAGCAGTATCTTAATGGAATTGAGGGGAGTAAGAGGGTTGATCTGGCTGAGTCTAAATAGAAGAGAACATCATTTCTTAGCCATGTCATCCTTCATCAAAAATCAAGCACCAATTCCTATTAAGCCTGTGTGTGGCAAGTCAGAAAGCCACACTTGAGAAATCATACCTTTGTCACATCTTGACATGAGGTACCAAAGGCCTTAAAATTGTTTTAGACATTCATGAATTTTTTTCCATTGAAAGTCAAGCACTGCGGCATATCTCACAGAGGTGAAAAAAACTCAAGAACAAACGATTGTGGAAATAACATTTTAATTCACTGTACTCTCCTCTTCCTCCAGTCTAAACTTAGTCTTCAATTTATGAGTTATTTTTCCTTTTAACATCCACATCACCATTCAATGTCATTTCTCATTGCGTATGTACATCGTGACAATTTAATTTAAAATGCTATAATTAGAGAAATGTAATATTTGGTGCATCCATGAAAGGACTTGCTAATTGGAGCTCCAAAAGTAGTTGCATCACTTGAAGCACTCTGATGCAAATTTTAAATTTAATTCCAGCAAAACAATCCCATTTGTACTCTTCAGAATTAATATAGAAAAGTACAGCACAGTGTTATGCTGAGGATTAATCCTAATCTAAAATAAAATAACCTAACCTACGCACCCCTCAATACACTGCTGTCCATGTGCATGTCCAGCAGTCGCTTAAATGACCCCAATGACTTTGCTTCCACCACCACCGCTGACATCACATTCCATGCATTCACAACTCTCAGTGTAAAGAACCTACCTCTGCTGTCTCCTCTATACCTTCCTCCTAACACCTTAAAACTATGATCCCTCGTGCCAGTCAATCCTGCCTGGGGAAAAGTCTCTGGCTATTGACTCTATCGATGTCTCTCATTACCTTGTATACCTCGATCAGGTCACCTCTCTTCCTCCTCCTTTCCAGACAGAAAAGTCCAAGTTTAGTCAACCTCTCTTCATAAGACAAGCCCTCCAGTCCAGGCAGCATCCTGGTAAACCTTCTTTGCACCCTCTCCAAAGCCTCCTCATCTTTCCTATAGTAGGGCAACCAGAACTGGACACAATATTCCAAGTGTGGTCTCACCAGGGACTTGTAGAGCTGCAGCAAATCCTCATGGCCCTTAAACTCGATCCCCCTGTTAATGAAAGCCAAAACACCATATGCTTTCTTAGCAACCCTAACCACTTGGGTGGCAACTTTGAGAGATCTATGCACTTGAACACCAAGATCCCACTGTTCTTCCACACTGCCAAGAATCCTGTCTTTAATCCTATATTCAGTATTCGAGTTCGACCTTCCAAAATTCATCACTTTGCATTTATCCAGGTTGATCTCCATCTGCCATTTCTCAGCCCAGCTCTGCATCTGTCTATGTCGCGCTGCAGCCTGCAATAGCCCCCAATACAATCAGCAGCATCTCCAACCTTTATGTCATCAGCAAATTTGCTAAACCACCCCTCAACCTCCTCATCCAAGTCATTTATAGAAACCACAAAGAGCAGAGGCCCAAGAACAGATCCCTGTGAGACACCAGTCATCACTGACCTCCAGGCTGAATACTTTCCATTTACAACTACTCTCTGCCTTCTGTCAGCCAACCAGTTCTGAATCCAGACAGCCAAATCTTCTTGTATCCCATACTTCCTGACTTTATGAATGAGCTTACCTTGGGGAACCTTATCAAATGCCTTGCTGAAGTCCATATACACCACATCCACTGCCTGACCTTTGTCAACCTGTCTCGTCACCTCCTCAAAGAATTCTGTAAGATTTGCGAGTCATGACCTGCCCCTCACAAAGCCATGCTGACTGCTTTTAATCATGCTATGCTTTTCCAAATAGTCATAAATCCTATACCTCAGATTTCTTTCCAAAACCTTGCTGACCACGGACATAAGACTGACTGGCCAGAAATTTCCCTATTCCCCTTCTTGAAAAGAGGAACAGCATTTGCCTCCCTCCAATCCTCCGGTACGACTCCCATGGAGAGTGAGGAGGCAAAGATCTTTGCCAGTGGCTTAGCAACCTCCTTTCTCGCTTCCTAGAGCAACCTAGGATAAATCTGGTCTGGCCCTGGGGACTTATCAATGTTAAAGTTTGCCAAAATTTCCAGCACATCAACTTCCTCAATCTCGATCTGTTCAAGCTGGCTTCCCGGCTCCTCAAATTTCTCATTCACAACAAGGTCCCTTTCCTCAGTGAAAATCGAAGTAAAAATCTCATGTAAGGCTTCCCCCATCTGCTCAGACTCCACACACAAGTTCCCTCCACTATCCCTGACCAACCCTACCTTCTCCCTGATCATTCTCTTATTCCTCACGTATGAGTAAAATGCCTTTGGGTTCTCCCTAATCCTTCCCACCAAGCCTTTTTCATGCCCCCTCCTGGCTCTCCTCAGTCCATTTTTGAGCTCCTTTCTAGTAAGCCTATAATCATCTAAAGCTAAGCTAGATCCTTGCTTCCTCCACCTTACGTAAGCAGCCTTCTTCGTTTTGATGAGAAGCTCCTCTGATCTCGTCATCCAAGGCTCCTTAATCTTATCCCTTCTTACCTTTCTCAGAGGAACAAATTTATGCATTACTCACAACACTGCTCCTTAAATAGTCTCCACATATCTATTGTGTCTTTCCTGTGGAATAATTGCTCCCAGTCTGTACTTCCCAACTCCTATCCACCACTTCTTGCTCCCATTAAAGAGCCAATTTAGCCATGAAGCTGTAAGACAGTCTCCTCAAACTCTATGTAAGGCAATCTTCAGCCCTGGTCTGTTAAACCTAACCAAAGGCAGCTGGTGGATTACATTTTCTTGAGGTACCTTGACCTTATAATGATTTATGCACTTTCGGCCATTGATGTTTTAACATTTTAGATTTGTGTTCGTCACGGATGCCATTTCTGGACAGACCTCAAACCTGACTGACATTTTTCCTCGTGTTGTAATCACTGAAAAATAGACCAAATCCTTTCTTGAAGCCTTCCTAGACAAGTGGATTGAAAATGGACATAGAGTCCCTCGCTAAAATCCTGTGTTTCTGTCTTCGATAGTTGCCAAGAACGATTTGGAAAAAAATGTGGCTCAGTATCTGGTTGGGCACATTTCTGGGTTGCATCGCGTGGGACCCTGAAATTGGCTCTCGTTCCACATTATTCCTTCCCCTTCATTCTTGGTCACTTCAAAATTCGGATGATTATTTCTTTCCCGTCTCTCTCTCACCCTCATCAGGTTGCTGTTCACAGGGACATTATGCTTCATTCTGTGTTGAGCGCTCATGGTGAAAATGACCTCAGACTGTGAGTGATCAGATAGCAATTTGCCCTTGGCGCAGACAAAAATCAACAGTGGAAAGCTTTTCCTCTCTCTGCCTTGGGCTGTTATTGGCCTGCTCAAACTCAATTTATGAGAATCCTTGATTTTTTTTTTTCTCTCTGTGGCATTAATGTGTTGAACATAACTCTATTGAAAGGCATGCCCTGAAGTCAGAGAAAGAAATGGATTATTCGCGCTCTCGCACTCTGTCATTTGGACTTGTATGGCAGTAGCCATGCAAAGATCTCATTAGTCAGGTTAGTCTTGAATGACGAAGATCTGTAACAATAGCACTAGACTGGAGAAATGATTAGAACCAACTGCTCTGCTGTTTCCATTGTCTAGCAATTGATGCCAAAACACCAACTCTAAATCTATGAGATGGGGTGTTAAGCTAAAGCTCTGTGTGCTGTGGGTATACAAGATCCCAGGGCATGATCTGGAGGCTGTGTCCCAGCCACCTTCATCCCTCAAGCAGATGGGTCATCTGGTCATATGTGTTGCTGTTGTTTTTGAGACCTCCCTGTTTCCAACCTGGTTGCTTTGATTCACTAATGCCACTGCTTCATAGAGTTCCCTGCAGTGTGGAAGCAGGCCATTCAGCCCATAGAGTCCACACTGCCCGTCCGAAGAGCATCCCAAGCAGACCCCTTCCTATCCCTGCAACTCTGCATTTCCCATTGCTAATCCACCTAGTCTGCACATCCCTGGACACTATCAGGCAATTTGGCACGGCCTAACTTGCATATCTTTGGACTGTGGGAGGAAACCCATGCAGATACGGAGGAAATTGTGCAAACTCCACACAGACAGTTGCCCAAGGCTGGAATCGAACCCAGGTCCCTGGTACTGTGAGGCAGCAGTGCTAACCATTGAGCTTGTCCTTTACCTCACCGGCTGTGAATCCTAAGATATTAAAAATGTTTTCTTTCTTTTCCTCAAAACAATCTCACTCCCCTGGGAAAAGCTGATTCATCCGATCAGTATTTAATCTTGGAGCTCCTGACTGGAAGAACACATCCTTTTTGTCGAAGGTAAATTTACTCCAAACATGCAAGATGATTTTCATTCCAACCTTCCATCCTTGAGGAACAATGGCCTTCCTGTAACCCACTAAACACTCATAAAGATACTGCAATTCTGATTCAAGTTACTCTTCACAGAAAGGAGATGAATCCAGCCTTAACATAACTCTCAGAAAGAGTGTTGCAAATAACAAATTAAACTTAAAGTGCATTGGGATTTGCTAATTAGGCAAGTGCACTGGCACGGTGGCTCAGTGGTTAGCACTGCTGCCTCACAGCGCCAGGGACCCGGGTTCAATTCCCGCCTCAGGCAACTCCTCTGTGTGGAGTTTGCACATTCTCCCCGTGTCTGTGTGGGTTTCCTTTGGGTGCTCCAGTTTCCTCCCACTGTCTAAAGATGTGCAGGTTAGAAGAACTGACCATGCTAAATTGCCCGTAGTGTTAGGTGCATTCGTCAGGGGTAAATGTAGGGACGGTTACTCTTCAGAGGGTCGGTGTGGACTTGTTAGGCTGAAGGGCCTGTTTCCACACTGTGGGTAATCTAATCAAAATGAGAAAAGAAATGAGTTGATTGAACATAAAAGCTCATGGTTTAGGGGGCAACATGTTGACATTGATAGGGGATTGGCTGGCTATCGGCAAATAGAAAGTAGCTATAAATGAATCACTTTGCGATTGAGAAAATGCTACAGGTGGCTAGCCACAACGATAAGTTCCTGCTACAATTTGACCTGGTTGAAGAGACAGAAGATACAGTTGCTAAATTTCCCAATGACACAGAGATAGATAGGAAAGTACATTGTAAAAATGACAGAAGGAAGCTTACAGTTTGTTATGTGAATGGGAAAGAGATCTGACAAATGGAGCATACCGTGGGAAATTGTGCCATTTTCAATTTTGGCAAGACGAGTAATAAAGAAGTATATTACCTAAACGGTGAAAGATTGCAGAGCACCGAGATGCGGAGGGACCTGGTTGTCCTAGTCCATTATGCAGCGACAATTTCTTCGGAAAGCCAACAGACTGAGATTGGTTATTATGAGGGGAATTGAACGCTGAAATAAGAGGAGAGTTGCGTTCCAGTTATATAGTGCATTGGTGAGGCCACATCTAGGATATTGTGTGCCCTTTTCCAAATTTTACCTGCCATGGAAACTGTTATGACACCTCAGTGAATGGTTATGGGGGTGGGGAAGATCTATGAGAGGAGAAGGAAGGTGGGATCAGCATCAGTACCCTGGAGCTCATAATCACAAAATTTCAACTTGCAATCCCACTTGGCATCCACAGTCCCCACCCTCCACTTTGAGAAAACTCAGAGTACAGTATTGGCTTCCTTATGTAAATGCATTGGACACAGTTCAGGGAATGTTTACTCGACTAGTACCTGGGACAAGTGGGTTATCTTATGAAGACAAGCTTAGACAGGCTGATGTTTGCATCTGCTGGAGATTTAAGGCTAAGAGGCAAATTGATGGAAATATATAAGGTCCTGAGGGAATTTGATAGGGTGCATGCAGTGAAGATGTTTCCTGTGAATGGATAAGAGGCCACAGTTTTAAAAGGAGAGCTCATCTGTTTAAGACAGTGAGCAAAAGATTACTTTTTTTCACTGAGAGCAGCAAATCTTTGGAAATCTATTCCAGAATAGGTGGTGGAAGCAGAATCCTTCAATACCTTTAAGGTAAAGGTGGATGGATTCTTGATAAGTAAGGAAGGTCACAAGCTATCGGGGAATGCTTAGAGGGCTGGTACAAATGCAGTGGGCCAAATGGCCACCTTCTGCACTGTAACAATTCAGTGGTTCTGACTAGGCAGGAGTGTGGAGTCGTCAGGTCAGCCATAATCTTATTAAATGACGAGGCAGATTCCAGGTGCTAAGTGACCTGTCCATGGTCCTAATTCACACGATTGTATGTTCATATCTTCTGACCAATTAATGCAAGTATACCCTGAAGAAATTACCCACTTGAGGACTGATGCAGCCCACCAGCTGCAGCCCCATGAGTCATTTGGAGCAATTGACAGTGCAATGTAATCTGTGTCTCCCAGCTTGTGCGTTGCAAGGAGGAGGCAGCTTTATCTGCATTAAGATTGTGGGGATTCTGGATGACCTCTCTGCCGAATGTGTGGGGCTTTTGGTAACACCAGGTTCACTGCAGTGCCAAGAAATGACAGAACTGTCCAATGTCCTGAAATGACACAGTTAATCCATAGTGTATTTATTTAATGCAATTTCATCTCCCGTAAATAGCAAGAAGGAAATCGTCTTTTCACATTAGACCAGTCAAAGTGAGTTTTTATCAGTCTGAAGAGCGCTTGACAGAATGGATCAGTTTATCAAAACAAAGCATTACTCATCCCAGCTGCCCGCTTAAGCAACTCCCTGAGGGTCTGCAATTCAAACTGATATCTTTATCTGTGTCCTCAGAGAAATGGAAGATGAATCTCTGTCACTCATCCTCCTCCCATTTCTAAGCTTCTGCTCTTTCTCCTGAACACAAAGCCACACAATGCCAGTGCCTGGCATTAAACCTCAGGCACTCGCAAACCTGGAGCTGCTCCCACAGCATCGATTCTGAACGCCTTCCAAATCTTTTTGGAATCTGAAGTTCTGAGTGTGAAACCTTGATACTCAGGTCTGTTTTTAACCCTGCTCTCTCTTCAATTACGTGAAGAGGGCTAAAGATCACAGGTTCCTGAGGTTGTGATACCTCGTTTAATGTACCTCTACTCTGTGTAGAAAGACTCGGTTTCATAAGCTGTGCTAAATCCGATTGAAAACATCTGATATTGTCGGTTAATTTCTCCACAAGCTTATTGGGATTAAGTCCCTTCCCTCAGAATGATCGATTCACAACTGTCCTTGTCTGTTTACTGACTAGTGACCTCCCATTTTGCTGGTCAAAGTAAATCATCCCCACTCCTAATTGCTACACTATCATTAGCTGTTCCTTAATCATCCTAAACTCCGGAATTCTATTCTAAACTTCGCTATCCTTTTTTACAACCTTCCTCTTTTCTCGCATGAGTGTATTCTCATGGGAATCAGTGTCAAAGATTGACATGGCTTTTGTAAAACACATTGAAACCTCTTCTCAATTAAAGATGCCACAGAAGTACAAGGTGTTGTTAAACGCGCACATGTTAAAGAACTTCCAACAGAGGTTGGAGATTAAAGATTGAAAGAGATGATTAAGTAGATCCTTAATTGAGGAATATGAGATTGTGAGCCATTCTACAATGGGTAGGAATAACAAAGTTATTGTGCTGGGGGGTTTTAATTGGCCAATCACTGATTGGAACAGATAGGAGCAAATGGAAAGATGTCATTAACTGTAATGTGTCCCATCAGCTCAGCGGTCTCTTAAAACCACACAATCTCTGACTTTATTTCTCTCCTGGCCCTTGTTACAATAAAGTGACATTTATGTGTGTTTATGGCCCTTGTAAATAAGACTAACACCAACCGTTGTATTTTTCATGGTCACAATTGTGTTGTGGAAGTGGACCCATTGGAAAACTAAATTAAAACGGCCCAATCCAATTCATTCAGTGCATGCAATGAACTTCAGTGTGGGGAAACCTTTCTGCTTTAAATTGATACTATATTTACCTCCCCCCGACTTTACAAATCCTCATGTATCTGCTGCCCTTGTCCTGCCATGGTAATGGCCCACGAGTCTAGAAGATGCTACTAAGGAGCTGTGATGAATTTCTGCAGTGCATCTTGTAGATAGTACACACTGCTGCTGCTGAGTGTCATTGGTAGAGGGAGTGCTGTTTGTTGATATGGTGTCAGCCAAGTGGGCTGCTTTTCCTGGATGATGCCAAGCATTTTGATTGTTGTTAGAATTGCACCCATCCAGGTGAGTGGGGAGTATTCCATCCCACTCCCTGACTTGTGCCTTATAGATGGTAGGCAGTATTTACTGCAGGATGTCTAGTCTTTGATATACTCTTGTAGCGACAAATCCATTTAGGTTTCTGGTCAATGGTAACCCTAGGATGTTGCTAGTGGGGGATTCAGTGATAGTAATGCCATTGAATGTCAAAGGGTGATGGTTAGATTGTCCCTTATTGGCAATGGTCATTGGCTGGCATTTGTGTGACACAGATATTAATTGCCACTTGTTAATCCAAAGTTGAATATTGTTCAAGTCTTGCTACATAAGAAGATAAACCGCTTCAGTATTTTAGGAGTAGCGAGTGGTGCTGAACATGTGTAATCATCAGCAAACATCCACAGTTCTGACCTTATGATGTAGGGAAGGTCAATGATGAAGCAGCTGAAGATGGTTGGGTCTAAGATATTACATTGAGGAACTCCTGCAGAGATGTCCTGGAGCTGAGATGACTGATCTCCAAAAACCACAACCATTTTCCTATGTACCAGGTATGACTCCAACCAGTGGAGAGTTTGCTGCTGATACCCCTTGATTCCAGTTTTGTTAGGGCTCCTTGATGCCACACTCGGTCCAATGCAGCTTTGATGTCAACGGTTGTCACTCTCCCCTCCCCTTTGGAATTCAGTTCTTTTGTCCATGTTTTACCCAGGGTTGTAATGAGGTAAGGAGCTGAGTGACCCTGGGGGAACCCAAACTGGATGTCACTGAGCAGGTTATTGCTGAGCAGGTGCTGCTTGATAGCACTGTTGATGACATTGTCCATTACATTACTGATGATGGAGAGTAAACTGATGAAGTCATTAGTTGGAGAGAGCAAATCTGAACTAGTTCCAGTTGTTGGGTGGGGTTGGGTTGATTGGATTGGATTTGTCCTGCTTTTTATGTACAGGACATACCTGGGTAAATGTTCACATTGTCAGGTAGATGCCAGTGTTGTAACTGTAGTGGAATACCTTGCCTAGGGAGAGTGGCAAGTTCTGGAGCACAAGTCTTCAGTACTATTGTTGGCATGTTGTCAGGGACCATAGTCTTTGCAATATCCAATGTCTCCAACCATTTCTTGATTTCATATGGAATGAATCGATTTGGCTGAAGACTGGTATCTGTGAGGCCTTGCATTATTAAAATCAAGCATTAGCAATGTTACCATGACAACTGGGACTAGTTCAGATTTGCTATCTCCTCCCCTAGGAGTTCCAAGCAAATATTCATCATGTATTAACTCACTCATTTGAAAGGAGATAACAGGTTTGATTTGTGGCTCTTCCAGCCAATCAGCACAAAGCGGGAGATTCAGGAATTGCTCCCTAACTTCTGGTTTGGCCAGGAAAGAGAAAGAGATATCTCAGATCAGATTATTAGCAAAGATTTTTGGCATGATTAGAAGGTGAGAACTGTTGGAGGAAATGTTAAAATTCATCTCAGTCAAGTTGTAGAAGGCCAATATGCAAAGGGGGCATTCAGTACAGATACCTACCCTGGGTATTTGGAAGAGCCAATTAAAACTCCACCTGATTTGATTTGATTTATTGTTGTCACATGTACCTAAGTACTGTGAAAAGTTTTGTTCTGCGAGCAGTACAGGCAGATCATAACAAACAAGGACATAGCGATCATACGATGCTTGGACAGAGACAGTTTACGGCTGCCCAGGGGGTGTATAAAGCAAGATCAGCATTATATTTGAAACTAGAGAGTCCATTCAGCAGTCTAATAATGACGGGGAAGAAGATGTTCCAGAACCTGTTGGTGCGTGTGTTCAGGTTTCTGTATCTTTTGCCTGACGGAAGAGGTTGGAAGAGAGTGGAGTTTGAGGCAGACTTACTATTTCTCTGTAATCCTGCAATCTCAGCCAATGCTGGCATCTGTCTCATTGCCCTTTTTAAAATTAACCTGCTTCCACCACCAGGAAATATTGAGTGATGATGCCACCTCTGGCCTCAATGTTTAATAGCAACTTGTATTTATCCAGTGCTTTTAAGATGGTGAAATTCCAAGGCACTGCGTAGGAAAGTTCTCAGGCATACTTGGAATCTGGAACACACATTATGAAGGTGAGATCAAGAGGTAGGTTTTAAAGAGGGTCTTAAAGTTAGGGAGGCACACTGATAGAGAACAGGAGTTGTTTATGGAGAATCATTCCATGGATTGCAGTGTGGACTGCTGAAGAGAAGTTATGGATTATTGGAATTTGGAGAGCACGGAGATGTTGGAGATGAATATTTCAGGCTGTCAGACATGACGGGAGCAGGGCAGGGGGTGGGGGAGGGAATGTTATGAGGCCACAGAGGAGCAAGAACCTTTCCTTGCTGCCCCATTTCCAACCCCTTTTGTCTAACAAGTAGACCGAGAGACCAATGTTCTTCCTGGATGAATACTCCAGCTCACGCCTGTCGAATATTCAGAAATAAGAACTGAACATGCAGCAGGAGACATGCAGCAGGTCAGTCGGCATCTGTGGCGACAGAAGTAACATATCCAATTAGTGACTAGATTAGGTTAGATTACATTACAGTGTGGAAACAGGCCCTTCGGCCCAACAAGTCCACACCGACCCGCCGAAGCGCAACCCACCCATACCCCTACATTTACCCCTTACCCAACACTACGGGCAATTTAGCACAGCCAATTCACCTGACCTGCACATCTTTGGACTGTGGGAGGAAACCGGAGCACCCGGAGGAAACGTGCAAACTCCACACAGTCAGTCGCCCAAGGCGGGAATTGAACCCGGGTCTCAGGCGTTGTGAGGCAGCAGTACTAACCACTGTGTCACCGTGCCGATATTTCACCGGAACTGGCCTTTCACACTTTGCTGTTCTCCCAGGGTGGGCCTCACCAAAAGAGCTTTAGCCACGGCCTCAACTTTATTTGGTTTGTGAGTTGGATGAATCAGTGTAAAATTAAAAGTAAATTATGCCTGACCTTCATTACCTGATAAGTAAACATACTCATTTTAAACCAGGATGATGCTTTGACGAGCTTCTTCTAGAGTTTAAAAAAAGTTCACTTGATTCCTGCCTATGCATCAAGGCTCACAGGTTCATTTTGTGAACAGCCTTACCAATAACATTCCATTGCACTGAACAAAGCAGACGTGTTATTATTGCAGTAAGTGTGTGTGTTTGTGTGTTCCATGTCCTCTCCATTAGCTCAATGCAACTCCAGGTCAAAGAAGCAGCACCTCAAACTCACATCAGCGTTGGTGTTGCTCAAGTGTAGCAAAAATGTTCAATACTGACCAAGGACCTGGCTCCAACAACGCTATATCCCCTTTCACAAATGGGAAATTGTTCTTGGTATTTCTCATGAGATGCTTCATCTGGTCACAAAAGATAACAGTTCTGAGACCTGAACTCTGATTTCTCTCCATGGATACTACCAGACCTGCTGAGCTTTTCCAGCAATTTCTGTTTTTGTTTCTGATTTACTGCATCTGCAGGTCTTTCAGGTTTTATTAAAGATAGCTAAAGTTGTGTCACTGGGAGACCACAGGGTAAGCCTCATATCTGTGCGAATTGGGTGCAATTCCTTCATTTCTTCAACCACACCTCTCTCTCTTTTGAGCACTGGTATTGTGTTCTATTTTTCCTTCCTAATATTTTAGCTTGAGATCCTCTCTTTGAAATAAGGGACTGCCCATGAAATTTCAAATCAGGTGCCATTCCCCATGAATTTTCTATGAGGTTTATTGCCAAGTCAAGTTCCCTTTGCTCAGTCTAATTGATAACTCCGATACATGAACTCAGCAAAAAAACTCCCCTGAGACATGGACACCACCCCCAGAGTAAAACTGCTCCAGACATCAACAGCACACACAGAGTAAAACACCCCCAGATAATCAACACCACACACAGAGGAAAACTCCCCCAGACCATCAACACCACACACAGAGGAAAACTCCCCTAGGCCATCAACACCACACACAGAGTAAAACTCCCACAGACCATCAACACCACACACAGAGTAAAACTCCCACAGACCATCAACACCACACACAGAGTAAAACTCCCACAGACCATCAACACCACACACAGAGTAAAACTCCCACAGACCATCAACACCACACACAGAGTAAAACTCCCACAGACCATCAACACCACACACAGAGTAAAACTCCCACAGACCATCAACACCACACACAGAGTAAAACTCCCACAGACCATCAACACCACACACAGAGTAAAACTCCCACAGACCATCAACACCACACACAGAGTAAAACTCCCACAGACCATCAACACCACACACAGAGTAAAACTCCCACAGACCATCAACACCACACACAGAGTAAAACTCCCACAGACCATCAGCACCACACACAGAGTAAAACTCCCACAGACCATCAACACCACACACAGAGTAAAACTCCCCCAGACCATCAACACCACAAATAGAGAGTAAAACTCCCCCAGACCATCAACACCACATACAGAGTAAACCCCCCGCCAGACCATCAACACCACACACAGAGTAAAACTCCCCCACCCTTCAACACCATACACAGAGAGTAAAACTCCCCCACCCTTCAACACCACACACAGAGAGTAAAACTCCCCCACCCTTCAACACCACACACGGAGTAAAACTCCCCCAGATCATCAACACCACACACAGAGTAAAACTCCCCCACCCTTCAACACCACACAGAGAGTAAAACTCCCTGAGACCATCAACACCACACACAGAGTAAAACTCCCCCACCCTTCAACACCACACACAGAGAGTAAAACTCCCCCACCCTTCAACACCACACACAGAGAGTAAAACTCCCCCACCCTTCAACACCACACAGAGAGTAAAACTCCCCCACCCTTCAACACCACACACAGAGAGTAAAACTCCCTGAGACCATCAACACCACACACAGAGAGTAAAACTCCCCCACCCTTCAACACCACACACAGAGAGTAAAACTCCCCCAGACCATCAACATCATACACAGAGTAAATCTCCCCTGAGTCATGGACACCAGTACCAGAGTAAATCTCTTCCTTTGCAAGTGAGAACCGGAATGAAGGGAAGCATTTCCTCTAACAGACCCCACTATCAGAACCATACAGGGAAACGGTCTGACTATACAAGACCTCTGTACCAGAGTCAGGCAGTTTTAAATTCCCATTACACAGGTCTCTATCCCTGAACGACAGTTTACATTAGTATAGGTGTTTGTCACATGCTCAAGGTTTCCAATGCTCTACACAGTAGCATTCTGAAACAAAACTTCACACTGAATTATACAAAGAAACATCACTTTTTTTTTGCTTCACACATGAGATGTGGACTTTGCTCACTGGGCCAGCTTTCAAGCACATCCTCAGTACATGGGTTCACCATCTCTTGCAAATTTCCTCCGAGCCCCTCCCCATCCTGACTTGGAAATATGTTGCTGTTCCTTGACTGTCGCTAGGTCAAAATCCTGGAATTCCTTGCCCAAGGGCATTGTTGGCCAACCTACAGCACGTGGACTGCAATGTTTCAAGATGGCAGCTCCCCACCACCTTCTCAAGGACAACTAGGGACAGGCAATAAGGGGTTAGGGACAGGAGTGGCACGATGGCTCAGTGGTTAGCACTGCTGCCTCTCAGGGACCTGGGTTCGATTCCATCCTCTGGAGGCTGTCCATGTGGATTTTGCATGTTCTCCCCGTGTCTGCGTGGGTTTCCTCTGGGTGCTCCAGTTTCCTCCCACAGTCCGAAGATGTGCAGGTCAGGTGGATTGGCCATGCTAATATGTCCACAGCTTAAAGTGCTGTGCAGATTAGGTGGGTTAGCCATGAGAAATGCAGGAGGTCAGGGA
Source organism: Chiloscyllium plagiosum (assembly GCF_037043375.1). Taxonomy (NCBI): domain Eukaryota; kingdom Metazoa; phylum Chordata; class Chondrichthyes; order Orectolobiformes; family Hemiscylliidae; genus Chiloscyllium; species Chiloscyllium plagiosum. Next base: position 88,548,561 of record NW_028270154.1, read on the forward strand.
TGAGTCTGGATGTGATGCTCTCCGGAGGGTCAGTGTGGACTCGATGGGCTGAATGGCCAGTTTCCACACAGTAGGGATTCTATAGATTAAATACTAGCCTGGTCAGCAATGCCCATGTTTCAGGAATGAATTATAACAAGGTGGTGCTGAGCTGCCTTCTTGAACCAGCCCATTTGTTGTAGGTAGATCCATTTACCGTTAGGAAGAGAGTTCCAAAAATTTGGTCTAGTATCTCTGAAGGAACAGAAATACCTTTTCCATGTTTGGATGCTGAGTGGCTTGGAGGGGAACATGCCCAAACACTTGGTCAAATCTTTAAAGGGAGACAGTGAGGTGGAGAGAGGGTGTAAGGTTTGGGAAGGATATATCATACCTAGACAGTTGAAGGTATGGCCACCAATTTTGTAGTGATTGAAATCAAAGGATGCTGAAGAGTTCATAATTAATCTGAGGGTTATGGACCATTCATGACCTCTGGATGTCCCAAAGGGCTTTATACTCATCAAAGTCATTCTAAAGTGTGGCATAACACTTTTATATATTTCTGGCGAACTTATGCAGACAATGAGCATGCTTAAATTTGTTTCAAAACTAAGCACAGCACGTGGACAATTTACCATGATCCAATGAGTCGAAATGGAGACGGTGATCTTTTTATGGGTTTCTAACCCAAGAACTAAACCATGTCTCTACAAAGTCATTAAAAGATAAATGAAACCAAAATTGCTGGAGGAACTCAGCAGGTCTGGCAGCATCTGTTGAGAGAGAAACAGAGTGAATGTTTCGAGTCGAGTGAGCCTTCCACAGTCTGTGAGTGAAATACCCTCCCTTGGAAAGACACCTTGGGTGTGTGAGGCTGCCTTAGATCTACAACTCTTACTGTCTGGGTATCAACAGCAGATTTTCAAATTCGATGGTCCCTCTTTGGAGACAGAGTGTTTGCAAACTGAAAACTTAACCACATGAGATGTGCCAATGCCAGTTCACCACTAGCAGGTCACATGATTGAACATGATCACTTTTTTTTAATTGCAAAAATATACTTTATTCATAAAAAATCATTATATCTGTACACATTTATTGAGGCAGTTGTGTACAATCTTTATACATGACGATCAAATAAACATTGGAATTTGACCTTCCCTGTGGTTCCAAAAACCCAAGCATTTCTTATTCCTGTAGGTCAGTATTTACATACATTTGAGGCACTGAGAGGGTCTGACAACTGAACAGTCAATCACCTGATGAAGGAGTGTCGCTCCGAAAGCTAGTGCTTCCAATTAAACCTGCTGGACTATAACCTGGTGTTGTGTGATTTTTAACTTTGTCCACCCCAGTCCAACACCGACATCTCCAAATCAGAACAGACATTCGTTATACTTTGGCAAAAAGATTAGGTCTTTCCCCACTGTGCCTTGGCATCAGTTGCCCCAAGCTTTAGTCCGTCCTTCAGCAGATAGTCCCTGACCCTGGAAAGTGCCAGTCTGCAACACTCAGTTGGGATCAACTCCTTGCTCTGGAAGACCAACAGATTTCAGGCAGACCAAAGAGCGTCCCTCACTGAGTTGTTTGTCGATGTTTGTCTCGGTGTGCGTCCCGGGGAACAGACCGTAGAGCACAGAGTCCCGCGTCACAGAGCTGCCCGGGATGAGCTTCGACAAGAACCATTTATTTCAAGGACAGGTCAGTCTAGGGCAAACAGCAAGAAAATCAAATCCTGTTTAAATGATCAAGTAACCCAGGATGACTGGTTTGTTTGACCTGCAAGAGCATATCAGTTTTACACAGATGCTCAGCCACAAATTCTTAAGAAAATCCAGACTCCCAACCTCTGTTTCGCTTCACAGAATCACACACACAAAAAAACCCATCAGGCCTTGTGTTTTAAAGGACTAATTTAAAAATGTGATTTGCTGCTTGTTAATAACCGAAATATATGCTTCATCTTAAGAATTCATCTTTAAATGTTTCTGTGTTGCTGTGTGTTTGAGGGAAGGAGAGTTTGCAGGGCATTTGCCATTTGGAGTTTTCTATGAATAAACATTTATCTTTTTTTAATTACTTAAACTGATCCAAAAGCCTGTTTAATGTCTCTTATTTAAAACTTATTTAAAACTCAGAAATATACTTTACATCTGAATGCTGACCTCTGAGAGTTAGGGAAATCTGGACAAAGTTCCCTCACTGTCTCTCCCCGGTAGCAGTAATAGTCATTGTTATAATGTATGAAAGACAGTTACCAAACTGGAGATCAGCAAGACCCACCCCCCCAGACTGCAATATGATAATAACCCGATCATTGGCTTTTCGTGATATTTACTGAGAGAGATATTGGCCAGAACACTAGGGTGAATATCTCTGCTGTTCTTTACATGGGATCTTAATGTTCACACTACAGACTTAATAAGCACACAATGCTTCATCTACTGCTGGGTTCGTAATGATTGGATAAGCTTGTGAGTACTTGAAATGATTAACTAATATCGCGAGATAAGATCTTCCCATCAGGATATGGAGGGCTGTTCCTGGGAGGAGGTTCCAGTGTTTGTGAGTACCAGTCGTGGAAACATAGAAAATAGATGAAGGAGTAGGCCATTCGGCCCTTCGAGCCTGCCCCACCATTCAATATGATCATGGCTGACCATGTAATCTCAGTATCCCACTCCCACTTTCTCCCCATCCCCCTTGATCCCTTTAGCTGCAAGAGTCATGTCTAGCTCCCTATTGAACATATCTATCAAACTGGCCCCAACAACTTCCTGTGGGAGAGAATTCCACAGGTTAACAACTCTCTGAGGGAAGAAATGCTTCCTCATCTCAGTCCTGACTGGCTTACCGCTTGTTCTTAAACTGTGACCCCTCGTTCTGGACTTCCCCAACATCGGAATGTTCTTCCCATATCTAACCTGCCCACTATCATAGAAAAGAGTCCCTACAGTGTGGAAACATACCATTTGGCCCAGCGCATCCACACCAACCCTCCAAATAGCATCCCACCCAGACCCATGCCCTTACCCTATCCCTGATAATCTTGCATTTCCCACAGCTAACCCATCTCGCCTGTTCATCCCTAGACACCATCGGTGTCATGGCCAAACCCATCCTAACCTGTACATTTTTTTGGACTGTGGGAGGAAACCGGAGCACCCGGAGGAAACCCACGCAGACACGGGGAGAATGTGCAAACTCCACACAGACAGTCACCCGAGGCTGGAATCAAACCCGGGTCCCCTTTGAGGCAGCAGTGCTAACCGCTGAGCCACCGTGCTATCAAGATTTTAAATTATTCTATGAGGTCCCCCCTCATTCTTCTAAATTCCAGCGATTACAAGCCCAGTCTTTCCTCATAAGACAGTCTTGCCAACCCAGGAATCAAGTGTTAAGAAGCTAACAATAATATAAACTTACTCTTCAGTCTAGCTTGATGGTTCACTATGGACTCCCATGTAACACAGGGGTAATGTGTGTAATACTCAGTACATTGTAACAAACCTGGTCTGTTTATAAAGACTAAAACTCTCTTCTGTTGAAACCTTTATTTGGCCATCCTTTCCCACTTGGTACCAACTTAGACCAATACCAAGAAGCAGTGTTGGTATTACAGAATCTAACCAGATTGTTCCAGGGGACATAACCACAACATCTACCAAATGCCACCTGTAAGGCAGGTGGAGTTTAATTTAGACAAATGTGAGAAGTTGTATTTTGGAAAGACAAACCAGGGCAGGAATTTTACACTGAATGATAGGACCCTGGGGAGCATTGCCGAACAGGGAGACCCAGGGGTGCAGGTGCATTGTTCATTGAAAGTGGAGTCGCAGGTAGGCAGAATAGTGAAGGCGGCATTTGGTACACTTGCCTTCATTGGTCAGAGCATTGAGTGTAGGAGTTAGAAGGTCATGTTGCGACTGTACAAGACATTGGTTAGGGCAAAAGCCCTTCATCAGGATGAATAGCTTTTGCCCGAAACATCGATTTTCCTGCTCCTTGGATGCTGCCTGACCTACTGTGCTTTTCCAGCACCACTCTAATCTAAACTCGGATCTCCAGCATCTGCAGTCCTCACTTTCGCCTAAGACATTGGTTAGGCCACTTTTGGAATACCGTGTCCAATCTGTCAGAAGGATGTTGTGGAACTTGAAAGGGTTCAGAAAAGATTCACAAGGATGTTGCCAGGGTTGGAGGGTTTGAGCTATAAGGAGAGGCTGAACAGGCTGGGGCTGTTTTCCCTGGAGCGTTGGAGGCTGAGGGGTGACCTTATAGAGGTTTGTAAAATCATAAGGGGCATGGATAGGATAAATAGACAAAGTGTTTCCCTGGGATGGGGGAATCCAGAACTAGAGGGCATAGATTTAAGTTGAGAGGGGAAAGATATAGAAGAGACCTAAGGAGTAACTTTTTCACGCAGAGGGTAGTACGTGTGTGGAATGAGCTGCCAGAGGAAGAGGTGGACGCTGGTACAATTACAATGGTTAAAAGGCATCTGGATGGGTATATGAATAGGAAGAGTTTAGAGGGATATGGGTCAAATGCTGGCAAATGGGACTAGATTAGGTTAGGATATCTGGTCGGCATGGATGAGTCTGTGAAGGGTCTGTTTCCATGCTGTACAGCTCTATGAGTAAGTGGCCCTATCTTAAATTGCATGGAGCAGGTAGGAAGGTGGCAAAGCCCCCACCTTTCTGTTCAATTAATTGCCCAGGCACCAGTCTACCTGCCCTGGGAGAGGGCATAATATTCTGCCCTCCATTTCGATGTAGCTCAGTGCTGCAAATTGGGTTCCAGACTTTTGCATTAATCAACCATCAGGAGTGTCCCTTATTTACTCTGCATATGCAGTTCTATACAAGCCATTAGGTCTGTACTTTGTGGTCAGCCTGTAATCTTGGATGGATTAGCTCTCACTCACCAGTAGCATTGCATTAGTTATTTTAATAAACTCCGCGTATTGATGTAAACTCTAAGCCTTTTATACCCTCGGACTCCCAGTGATTGAGGGCTGACCTTATTAGACGCCACTGCACTCTGATTTGGTAATAAAGATGGGCTATTGTTTGGAGCTTTCCATTATTACGTTTTTAAAAGCTGCTTGCCTCGCATTGGAAAAAAAGTGCACTGCTTTTAAACTAAAAACTGACTCATTCCAGACAGTGCAGGGAGACTATAATTCTATGTGCTGCGTCAGGAAAATTAAATGTTATGGCCACGGGAAATTATTCCACTGTAATCTGTGGGTATCAACTTGGTGTTTTACAACATGCAGAGCCTGTCAAATTCTTACAAGGCTCATTGTCACTTGTTTAGTGAATTTCCAATGGTTGCTGTCTTGCTTCATATTGGAATTAATGCTTAACCACAAATCACTTCCTTTTATTGTTCATATGTGCTACCCGTTTGTGTTCATATAGTTCCCTTGCCTTGCATCCTATTCATTCCATACAGAACCGTGCATTAGCCTATTTTCCATACTGTTTGGTTCATATAACATCTCTCTTTAATGCTTTGATTTTATTTCTTATTATCAGATGTACCTTGGTACAGTGAAACGTTTTTTCAGGCAGATTATACTATACAACGATCCCAGGGTTTTAGGACAGAACGGGGTATATAATGTTACAGCCTCAAAGAAGGTGCACAGAAAGTGAGATCAACATTAGATTTGAAATTGGAGAGGTCAATTCAGGTGTTTAATAACAGCGGGGACAGAGCTGTTCTCGAACCTGTTGGTACGTGTGTTTAAGCTTTTGTATCTTCTTCCCAAGGTTGGAAGAGATTATAATTGGGGTGGGAGGGGTCTTTGATGTTGGCTGCCTTTCTGAGGTTCTGGATCAGTGGTGCTGGAAGAGCACAGCAATTCAGGCAGCATCCGAGGACAGGCAAAATCGACGTTTCGGGCAAAAGCCCTTCTGAGGTGCAGATGGAGTCAATGGAGGGAAGATTGGTTTCAATTGCCAATGTAGCTCTCACCAGGTGCAGTTTATACAACTTGCCTGGCTTTTACACCTGTCCAGTCATAGGGTCATAGAGATGTACAGCATGGAAACAGACCCTTCAGTCCAACCCGTCCATGCCGACCAGATATCCCAACCTAATCTAGTCCCACCTGCCAGCACGCGGCCCGTATCCCTCCAAATTCTTCCTATTCATATACCCATCCAGATGCCTTTTAAATGTTGCAATCATACTAGCCTCCACCACTTCCTCTGGCAACTCATTCCATACACATACCACCCTCTGCATGAAAATGTTGCCCCTTAGGTCTCTCTTATATCTTTCCCCTCTCACCCTAAACCTATGTCCTCTAGTTCTGGACTCCCCCACCCTCGGGAAGAGACTTTGATAATTTATCCTATCCATGCCCCTCTTGATTTTATGGACCTCTATAAGGTCATCCTCAATCTCCCATGCTCCAGGGAAAACAGCCCCGGCCAATTCAGCCTCTCCCTGTAGCTCAAACCCTCCAACCCTGGCAACATCCCTGTAAATCTTTTCTGAATCCTTTCAAGTTTCACAGCAAAGCCCATGGTGTCCTGGACCAGCAGTAGTGGAGGAGAGTGAGTAGGCAGAATGATAGGGCTCTCTTTACTGAGCTCGACAGCCACCAACACAACTCCAGGATTGTTTGTTGTTCAAGTCAAAGATGTCACAGCTGCAGGACCCTCTCCTGGGGAGGTGGTTGTCTGCTGTGGTACTGGCCATCCGAGGTAGGAAGGGGGATGTTACCCTGCTTTCAGAATTGAACATGTGGAAAATTAGTGAGGGGGACCGCTGCAGGAGTGATTGCCACCTTATTCCTTGTGTCACATACAAGTACATAGGGAGAAAAATCAGATAAAGGCATGGCTGGAAAGATGGTGCTAGAAAGAGGGTTTTTGATGCCTGGCACACACACACACACTCTCACACGCATTTTTTCATACACACAGAGACATGCACACATACTGACACACACACAAACACAACACGCAAACACACACATACACAGACAAACACACTCTCTCTCTCACACACACGCACACACACACAGGCACACACACAGACACACACTCTCTCTCTCTCTCACACACACAGGCACACACACAAACACAGACACACGCGCAAACACAGACATAGACACACAACACTCTCTCACATACACAAATGCAAACAGACACACACACACAGACACACACACTCTCTCTCTCACACACACAGACACACAGTCTCTTACACATACATGCACAGGCACATTCTCTCACACGCGTCATACACACACACACAGGCACACACACAGACACACAAACAGACACATGTATGCACACACAGACACAGACACAGATACACACACTCTCTCTCTCACACACACACAAGCACTTACACACAAAGTCACATACACGGGCACACACACACACTCTCTCGCACACACAGACACACACAGACACACACATATACACACTCTCTCTCTCTCTTACACACAAGCACTTACACACAAAGGCACATACATGGGCACACACACACACTCTCTCACACATACAGACACACACACATACACCCACAGACACACATACACACAGACACACACACACACAACACACATACACAGACACACACACTCACAGACACATACACACGCAGACACACACAACACACACACACAACATACACACACACTCACAGACACAGACACACACACAAGACACACACAACATACACACACACACACACACACACATACACACACACAAACACACAGACACACACACACACACATGAATTCACATGAGAAGGGTGTGCTGTGGTCATTTGGCAACTCTGGAAAGATGCCCATGTGAGTCATAAAGAGAGTCGGATAAACAGTCAGCATTCCGTACAGTAGGAGGACTCGCTCCTGCTGGGCTTCCCTCGGGTCTCTGACAGAAGCTCAGGGGCTGCACTGTTTTGGCTCGTACAGAACGAGTGAGATACAAGGGGGCTATTGCCTCCTCCTCTTCTCCAGAATCAGGGAGCCCCTTCCGAGTTCATCTCCGAAGGGAATATAAACTAGAAGGAGCTGGCTTTTTTCAGATCCAGGGTCTGACAGCGAGAGGCAGGAGCTGGGGTTAAAGGTGTCACTCAGCAACTCCCACATCCCAGCCCCCACTCAGAGCAGAGTGTGAAACACAGCATGGACTTCAAATTAGGTTGCCTTTAATTTGATAATTTACTCTTTATGAAAGTAAAGAAACTCTTTCTCCCAAGAGAGGCTTGATGACATTAAGCTGGCGAAGGGCTGAAACAGAATTCTGCCGCATAAGGATAATGGCCAAGTCAGTTCATTACAGTGGAAGAGGACACTGCAGTCGCTGTAATCAATGGCAATGCAATCACTCCCTGAGCTTGATGCTTTTCCATTGAATGCCCAGGGCTGTGTTTAGTGAAAATTCAATATACATTAACCTGGCTTCAGCAGGAAATCATTTGGATGCCCCACCAGCCGGGACATCAGATACAGATGTTCTAACACACTGCCTGCTGCTGTCCTGGCAAATGTACAACCATTATGCTGCCTTTTATAAACAAAAAGGGGGAAATTAAGCAAAGCAATTAAAAAATCTCCTTTCATCACCTTGGACCAGACTCCAGGGTTGGAACAAAGCATTGTATTGTACACTGGATATTTTATTCATGTACTGGTTCAAAACTAGAGGATATAAGTTTAAGATGCAAGAAGAAAGATTTAAAAGGGACCTGAGGGGCAACCTTTACATACACAGGGTGGGTTGTGTGGGGAGTGAACTGTCAGAGGAAGAGGTGGATGCAGGTAAAATTAAAGCATTTAAAACCATTTGGACAGATATGTGAATAGGAAAGGTGTAGAGGGATATGAGCCAAACACAGACAAGTGGGAATCAGTTAGATTGGGAAACCGGGACAGCATGGACTGGTTGGACCAAAGGGTCTTTCTCTATGCTGTGGGGTATTGCATGGTTTGTCCAACTCAGTGCAGCCTGATCTCCAACAGCACTTCCCAAACAGTGGGTCACTACCACCCCACCAGGCTTTGGAGAGGTGATTTTTGTTACCTCTTGTGGCAGTTGGAGACCACATTAATTTCCAACAAGTTGGTAGGCATCTTTAAAAGTTTTGGGTTTGTTTACAAACCTGCTGGTGGGTGTGGCCTAATGGACTGCGTTGTGAGGCTCAAATGCTACTGCAAAAACACAAGGCACAGGAAAGGGTTAGTGTCTGCCTTGTATTATGACACGGGGTAAACCCCCCTCTGCTAATTTAAACTCGGAAAAGATTCAACTCCATGCTGCAACCTGTTCAAATTCAAGAGGCAAAGATCTATCCCAGAGGTCACTATTTAAAGTAAATGATTTTCCTCTGTCATCTTTTCAATGGTCTGCTGCACAAACTTCTCATAGTCAGGTACCCCTCTGAGACCTGGCAGTCTGTACTTATTGGTGGCTTGGCAGTTCTCCCCATAACTGTTCAAAATGTCTGGTTTTATACCCCACACCATCGGATCGTTTCACTGGTTTTAATATCATCAAAATACTAAATTTAAATTTTGTTGGATTTTGGTATCTTGGGGCATAATTTAAACTGATTGGCCGAATTTCAAGGCAACTCCAGCTATTTTTTTTTGACCAAGTTTTACATTGTTACCTTGTTCCAGACTCTGTGTGCATTGTCCTTGCTAGCTTTTCAACTCTCTTAAAGGTACAGTACTTCTACACCTTCATAACACTTGCTTTGGGGAAACTATGCCTCTTCATCTACTCCCTGCTTACTCAACTCTTATCCACTCTCCACTACTCACCAACCCTCCCCCTCCTGGGCCCAGGGTCACATGATGCTGAAGACATTACACTGAGATTGCACTGGGATAAAAGTTGGGCAGCATTGTCCCACACATTGGGACAGATTCGAAAACTGAGAACTCGATCATGGAGATCAGTGCTCATTACTGTCTTTGCCATTTGCTGATTTTAATGGAAGCTGTGGCTTTAAGAGGTGTATATTGTCCTGGTTTTGTTTTTGAAGAGAGGTTTTAAGGCAGAGGTAGCACTCTGGCTAGTGAACACCCATAAACTAAACAGCTTGGGAGACCTTGGATTTTTTTTCTTTGAAAGGTTGGAACATTAGAAGCAGCCTGGCTGGGTGTGGCCAACTCTCACAGACTGGGATTTCTAGTTTTTAATTTTTTAGTTTTGAGATTCAGTAGCAGTTGCTTTTAGGGTGGCAACAGGGTGTGAAGCTATAGTAAATGGCTACTACTCTGTCCAAGTTTTCATTTGATTTCTTTTTTGCTCTCTCTCCACTGTTGGGTTACAGGTGAGATGATTGGATTTCTGAACGTGCCTTTTGCCAAGGAGTGTGTTAATGTGATGTAACTGTATTGGAACAGATAATTAGATCTATTATTCAGTTAAGTTTTGCAAGAGAGTTAAGGGATTGGAATCTCTTTCTTTTGTTGTATTTTAACTGTAGTGTTTGAATAGATTATGTTTTGCATAATGTTGAGTAGTTTGCCCAATTCAATTGCATCTGCAACACAGCACTTTACACTTACATATAAAATAAGAGAATGTTAGGATCTAGGCTACTGCCTTAAAATATCTTGAGGGGGTTTGGTCTGGTCCAAAACAGAATCAGCTGGGCATTCTCTGCTTTGAGTCCAATGGGGCACTGATCCTTACTGGTTGAATACATGCACGTTGGATGGAGAGCAAGTCAAGGTGAAGGCACTTCTTATCTCCTCCCTATTTCAGAGTCCCAATGCTGTGTAGAATGAAATAGCCCATCTCAGTATCGGCGCTGTATGGGTACAGTCCACCACGTCAGCCAACAACAATGTGTATTGATGTAGCGCCCTTCGCAGAATGAGCCCTCTCAAGACAGCATTCGAAAGTGACATTTAGTATTGAGCTGGTTGAGATAATTGGCCATGAAAGGGATTTCAAGGACCGGGGATAAAGGGTGGTGAGGTAGAGAGGTGAAGAGGTCGAGGAGAGAATTCAATGCCGAGGGCATGGCCTGCTCCAGAGACAGAGCAATGAACTTCCGTACAGGCACACGCACATTGGGAGCAGGAGTCAAAGGTTCGGCCTACTGAGTCTTGTCTGTCATCCGGTAAGATCAAGGCTGATCCGATTATGAATCAACCTCATTCCCTTGCTTACCCCCACAGCCTTTGACTCTCACATTAGTCAAGAATCCAGCTACCTTGGCCATAAAAACATCTGATGGTCTCGCTTCCATCACGCTCGGGGGAAGGAAGTCGCAATGCATTATAACTCCCTGTAACAGAAAATTTATCCTCAGGTCCACCTGAAATGAGAGAGCCCTTGGTTTTAGACTGTGACCTACCCCCTCCATACCCACCCTCCACCCACCCACCCATCCCAACCTAGTCTCTTCTACTACAGTAAACACCTTTTTAGCATCCACACTCTCCTATCCCTCAAGGATTTTGCATGTTTCAACAGAGTTCACCTCATCTTCCAAACTCCAGACCCAACCTGACCAAACCTTCCTCATAAAAGAACTCCCTTCTCCCCAGATATCGTTCAAGTGAACCTTTGCTTTGAATGCACTCCTGTCCTTTCTGAAATAAGGAGGCGGAAACTGTACAGAGTTCAGTTTTGCACGGTCAAGAGGTCAGAGTTGGAGGAGCTCTGATATCCCAGAGGATTGCGGAGTTGGGGTAGATTACAGCAATACGGAGGGTGAACTTTAAATTGAGCTGATGCCAGACCTGGAACAAATACAGGAGAAAGTGAGGACTGCAGATGCTGGAGAATCAGAGTCGAGAGTGTGGTGTTGGAAAAACACAGTTGGTCAGGCAGCATCTGAGGAGCAGGAGGGTCAACATTTTGTGCAGAAGCCCTTCATCAGGCATGTGGTGGGGGGAAGGGGGCTGAGAGATAAATAAGGAGTTGGAGGTGAGGAGAAGGGAGCTAGGAAGGCGATAGGTAGATGCACATGGGTGTCGCCTTCCTGGTTGTCTTCCCTCCAGCCCCACCTTCCTATTTATCTCTCAGCCCCCTGCCCCCACCATGTTCCTGACGCAGGGTTTTTGCCCAAAATGTTGACTCTCCTGCTCCTTGGATGCTGTCTGACCTGCTGTGCTTTTCCAGCAACACACTTCTCAACTCTGGAACAAATATTGGTCAGTGAACACATTGGTGTCAGGGGAACAGGACCCAGAGTGAGTTAAAACACAAACAGCAGTGCTTTGGATGGCCTCAAATTTATGGAATGGGCAGGGGTGGTGCAACTAAATCTGGGAAGCATTCAATAGTCAGGTTTAGAGGCAATGAGGTTTTCACCAGTTGAACAGATATGAGGGACAACAGATGTGACCAATCACTGCTAGAACACACTGGTTTTATAGGGCTCTGTCAGGTATTATCTCATCAGCTAAAACTGCTTACTCCAGCATCATCCCATCTTCTTTTCTCCACCAGACAGATCTTCATGAAACCCTCTCCCAGTTTCCTCCAATTGTGAGGAGCTGAGAGATTATTTCATGTCTAAAACTCAGACTATTCAATTAGCTGCCTTTGCCACATCCCTCCCTCCTACTAGCCCACTGGCCAAACTTTCTCAAATCAAGTGGGACCAATTTTTCTGGGAATAATTTGACTTGCTGTCTCTGTGTTCATTCTTAATTTGTAGAGAGAAGAGGTGGCTGATAGTCTACGGCTTGCATTTGTTTCAGTTACTATCAGTTGTTTCGTGGTCTGTCGTGGAGTCATATTGAACGGAAACAGACCCTTCGGTCCCACCTGCCTGCCTCTGGTCCATTATCCCTCCAACCCTTTCCTATCCATGAACTTATCCAAATGTCTTTTAAACATTGTAACTGTGCCGACATTCTCAGGAAGTTCATTCCACACACAAACCACTCTCTATGTAAAAACATTGCCCCTCATGTCTTTTTTAAATCTCTCTCCTCTTCACCTTAAAAATGTGCCCCCTAGTCTTGAAATCCCCCATCCTAAGGAAAAGACAATGCAATTAACCCTATCTATACCCCTCATCATTTTATAAACTTCTATCAGATTGCCTTTCAAACTCCTACATTCCAGTGAAACAAATCCCAGCCTATCCAGCCTTTCTTTATAACTCAAACCTTCTATACCCGGCAACATCCTGGTAAATCGCTTCTGAACCCTCTCCAGTTTAATGATATCCTTCCTATAACTGGGAGACCAGAACTGGACACAGTATTCCAGAAGAGGCCTCACCAATGTCCTGTACAAACTCAACATGGAGTCCCAACTCTACACTCAAAGGACAGAGCAATGGAGGCAAGTGTGCCAAAGGCCTTTATAACCACCCTGTCTATATATGACCTGAACTTCACAGGATTATGTACCTGCACCCCTAGGTCCCTCTGTTCTACAACACTAGCAAGGCCCTATCATTAATTGTGTAAACCCTACCTTTGCTTGTTGTACCAAAATGCAATACCTTGCATTTATCCTCTCAGTGACTCAGGGATATTAATACATAACCCATAAGACCATGAAAGTATACCTGTAGACCCAGGATTAAGTCCATAGATTGTGCTGACAGAATGGGACACAGGGGCCTGTGATGAGGGTTTGCAAATAAGTCAATATTCCCCAAGTTGCTGGGATTGGAGGGTTTGAACTATAGAGAGAGGCTGAATAGGCTGGGGCTATTTTCCTTGGAACATCAGAGGCTGAGGGGTGACCTTACAGAGGTTTATAAAATCATGGGGGGCATGGATAGGGTGAATAGACAAGATATTTTTCCCTGGGGAGGGGAGTCCAGAACTAGAGGGTGAGGTGTTTGTGTGTGTGGGGTGAATGGTAGGGTGTGTGTGTGTGTGTGTTCGTGGTATGGTAGGGTGTGTGTGTGTGTGCACACAGTAGGGGGTGCGTGTTTGTATGTTTGTGTGTATGTATGTTTGTGTGTGTGGGACGGTAGGGTGTGTGTGTATGTGCCTGTGTGTGTGGTATGGTAGGGTGTGTATGTGTTTGTGCACGGTAGGGGGTGTGTGTTTGTATGTTTGTGGGTGTGTGTGTGTTTGTACATGGTAGGGGGTGTGTGTTTGTATGTTTGTGGGTGTGTGTGTGTTTGTACATGGTAGGGGGTGTGTGTTTGTATGTCTGTGTGCGTCCGTGTGTGTGTTTCTGTGTGTGTATGCACGGTAGGGGGTGTGTGTTTGTATGTTTGTGTGTGTGTGGGATGGTAGGTTGTGTGAGTGTGTGTGTGTATGTTTGTGTGCGTGTGTCTGTGTGTGTATGTGTGTGTTTGTGTGTGTGTGTGGGATGGTAGAGTGTGTGTGTGCATGGTAGGGGGTGTGTGTATGTATGTTTGTCATGTATGGGATGGTAGGGTGTGTGCATGTGTGTGTGTGCACGGTAGGGGGTGTATGTTTGTATGTTTGTGCATGTTTGTGTGTTTATGGGTGTGTGTGTGTGTGTGTGTGTGTGTGTCTCTATGTCCATGTCCCTATCCCTCTGTCGGTGTGTATGGGAGAGGACTGTGCTCCCTTCTGTGTTTAAACCGTCAATATTCACAGTCGTCGATCCCACACCAAGTGCAAGACTCTTTGGAAAGTTAGCGTTATGATCAGTGCCAGCAGAACTGTATATGCTGAAGAGAATTAATAGTCACAGGAGAGGTGAGGAGAGAAATTCTGCAAAAAAAAAAACCGATAATTGATGTGCACACCTTCAATTAAAATGTTGAAGGATCATTCCAGGGTTTTTCTTTAGCAGGAGGGGATGAGCTAATGTTGTCACATTGCAGATTATATCATAATGCTCCACTGACATTTTACTCAGCTCATTGCTTCTGAAGATTTGCTGGTGGACTGTAAAGGTGAGAGGAACTCTCTGTAATACACCATCCGATGTAGCCTGCTATCACATGCGGGTGGTATTCTTCGAGGACTTTAGTCAACATACCATAGCAAACCAGGGTCTTTTAAAGGACTGACCACTATCTGTGTAACGCACAGCATTGGTACATATTAACCATCCAACATCTTCGATTGTTATAGCAGAGTCTGATGTGTTTTGAAAGAAGCCACCTAACGGGGATATGAGCTAAAGACCAAACGCTAGCAGCAAGAATAATTTTAACAAGATTATACAAATATGGTGGAACAGTGTAGTGAGAGGATTGAGAATAATGATTGCAAAATTGTCCATCAGAAGGAAATCAGAGTAAATGTTATTGCAAAATGTGGAGTTGCTATTAGTGATTTATGAGTGGCAAATAAGCAGAGAATGGTCACGGAACACGTAAATCAAGACTCCCCCTTCATGGTGTGTATTGTCATCTGTAGGCCTCAATTGGATTAATGCCTTGTAATTCACTAAGAGCTGTCCGGTAGCCTCTGCATAAAGAAAACGTATTGCCTTGCAGGATGATTTACCAATAGCGAATGCTCCTTTAACAGACTGGGAATGTGGAGCAATACAAACGGCCTGAGATGCGGCAGGCTGTAGATCAGTGTTAACGATGGCTTCGAAGGGTGGGATTTGTGTTTTGAAGGGATTAGGTAATTCAGCACCGATGTTAATAGCTGGGTCGCTCATCATGCTCGCAATTGCTATTACCCTAATCTGCTGGTTTTACAAGGCTTTGCCCTTCAAAGCCTAATGCTCGCCACAGGTCAAAGGTCATTAACTGCAAAGGAGGTCAAGGATTTAACAGATTTCCTGGGCTTTGCAATGAGAGTGCTGGAAAGCGATTGTGTTAAGAGCAGCAGCAATGGTGTAGACAAACAGTGTGCATAACTCCAACACCTCGCCATTCAGTGAATAGAGGACACGATTACTGCTTTTCTGAGGCTCGGGAGGTGCTTTGGATGAATTCTATTTTACAATCATCTTGTGCACTACGACTGCACATTTAAAAGGGCTTTTGCCCGAAACGTCGATTTTGCCTGTCCTCGGATTCTGCCTGAATTGCTGTGCTCTTCCAGCACCACTGATCCAGAATCTGGTTTCCAGCATCTGCAGTCATTGTTTTTACCATTTAATAGGAGACCCGTGTGCAAGGCATGTTTGAGAAATGAAAGGTTTGTTAGTTTTTCTCTGGGTCGTGTTGCTATACTGGATGAGGAAAGGCCTCCCTCGCTCAATCATAGCTGATATATATTTAACTCCATTTATCAAACTCGTTTCAGTAACTCTCAATCCCCTCACCTAACAAATCTATCAAGCTCAGTTTGAAAATTTCAGTGGAACCAGCTTCATGACTTTTCTGGAGAAAGGGAATTTTAAATATCCATTCCCTTTTTTTTGTATTTTTATGAATGCAAACTCAGAAGGTTGAGCAGTAGTCTCCTCCTAATGCAGAGTTTAATGTGACTAGTCCCACCATTCAGTCTGTACAGGGGACACTCCTCAGTGGTGCATAGTCTTATCTATCTGCACAAATACAGAAGAGGTTTGTGCTGAGGCTTTGGGAATGGAAGGTGGCTACATAGCTTGTCCTGAACCTGTTGAACCAGGACCACTATTCCGTGGTAGTTCAAAGCCTGATGTTTAGCAGACAGGATTTGTCACAAATGTTATGATTCCAGTTGATGGCCTTATTGAACAGTGGGTTGGCTTAGCTCAGTTGGCTAGATCATTGGCTTACAGAGCAGTGTGTTGCCAACAGCATGGGTTCCATTCCTCAGTTTGAGGTTATAATGAAGGGCTCTTCTCTGGCCTGAGGTTTGGTGGCCCTCCCATTAAGTCACCACCAGTTGCTTCTCTCTGTAATGACAGAGCAGTCCCTATGGTCTGGTAAGACTATGGTAGCACAACAACAATTGCTGAACAAGCCCAATCCAAGAGAGGACCCTGACCTGATAGGCCATAAGCCTTACTTTGTTATTCATTTACTGAAACGGTCAGTCAGGGAACATATTTCTGTTTTACAGCAGCAGCAGCAACTTGAAGGGCGGGAGCTTGCACCAGGGGCCTGCCGGGAGCGGTGAGTCACTGATTTGAACCTTTAAAAAGTTATCATGAGCGCGGAAGTCCTCCATTTCTGTTTGTCAGCGGCAGCTGAACCTTAAAGACCAGGGACCTATCAAGTAAGCGCCTCTTCGTTTTTACTTTGTGACTAGGGGACTAGCAGGGATGGCAGTGCAGGGAGAGCAATGT
This sequence comes from Chiloscyllium plagiosum, assembly GCF_037043375.1. Lineage (NCBI taxonomy): Eukaryota > Metazoa > Chordata > Chondrichthyes > Orectolobiformes > Hemiscylliidae > Chiloscyllium > Chiloscyllium plagiosum. The sequence goes on from NW_028270154.1 coordinate 88,565,672, forward strand.
TCCTCCTGCATGAGGTTTGAGGTCAGGGATGCCATTAATGTCCCATCCAAGTACATCTACAGGAAGTGCACCCAACTCCTGCTCCTCCAAGACCGTGTTAGGGAACTGGATGAACTTCGGATCATTCGGGAGGCAGAGGCTGCGATAGATAGGAGTTACAGGGAAGTAGTTACTCCGAGGTTTGGAGAAAGCGGGTTGACTGTTCGAAGAGGGAATAGACAGTCAGTGGAGGGATCCCCTGTGGTCGTTCCCCTGAAAAACATGTATACCGTTTTGGATACTGTTGAGGGGGACGACTTACCAGGTGTATGTAGTGGGGTACAGGTCTCTGGCACAGAGCCTGTCTCTGTTGCACAGAAGGGAAGGATGGAAAGGAGGAGAGTGTTAGTCACTGGGGACTCAATAGTTAGAGGCTCAGATAGAAGGTTTGTAGGGAACGAATGAGACTCGCGGTTGGTGTGTTGCCTCCCAGGTGCCAGGGTCCGTGATGTCTCGGATCGAACGTTTGGGGTCCTGAAGGGAGAGGGTGACCAGCCCCAAGTCGTGGTCCATGTAGGTACCAACGACATAGGTAGAAAGAGGGATATGGATGTAAGGCAGGATTTCAGGGAGTTAGGGTGGAAGCTCAGAGCTAGAACAAACAGAGTTGTTATCTCTGGTTTGTTACCCTGCCACGTGATAGCGAGGCAAGGAATAGGGAGAGATATCAGCTAAACACATGGCTGCAAGGATGGTGCAGGAGGGAGGGTTTCAGGTTTTTGGATAATTGGGGCTTATTCTGGGGAAGGTGGGACTTGTACAAACAGGCCGGTCTTCACTTGAACCAGAGGGATACTAATATCCTGGGTGGGAAATTTGCTGGTGCTATTTGGGTGGGTTTAAATTAGCTCAGCAGGGGGATAGGAACCGGAGATGTAGTTGCAGTGCATAGGAGGATGAGAGTAGGAAGGACAGGGACAGGATTTGAGGGTCACAGGAATGTACTGGCAGACAGCAAACTGGTTTAAAGTGTATCTACTTCAATGCCAGAAGTATCCGAAATAAGGTAGGTGAGTTAGCAGCATGGATAGGTACCTGGGGCTTCAATGTTGTGGCCATTTTGGAGACATGGATAGAGCAGGGTCAGGAATGGATGTTGCAGGTTCCAGGGTTTAGATCTTTTGTTAAGAATAGGCAAGGCGGTAAAAGAGGGGGAGGCGTGGCCTTGTTAGTCAAGGATAGTATAACGGTGGCTGGGAGAACTTTTGATGAGGACTCGTCTACTGGGCTGAGGTTAGAAACAGGAGAGGAGAGGTTACACTGCTTGGAGTTTTTTATAGGCCTCCGCAGAGTTCCAGGGAGATGGAAGAGAGGATTGACCAAATTATTCTGGGTAGGAGTGAAAGGAACAGGGTGGTCATTATGGGGGACTTTAACTTCCCCAACATTGACTGGAAATGCAATAATTCTAGTACGTCGGATGGATCAGTTTCTGTCCAGTGTGTACAGGAGGGTTTCCTGACACAGTATGTCAAAGGGCCGACAAGAGGGGAGACCACACTGGGTCTGGTCCTTGGTAATGAACCAGGCCAGGTGTTTGATTTAGTGGTGGGTGAGCACTTTGGAGAGAGGGACCATAATTCAGTTACATTTAGTTTAGCGATGGAAAGGGATAGGTACATGCCACAGGTCAAGAATTATTGATGGGGCAAGGGTAATTAGGCAGGAATTAGGATGCATAGGATGGGATAGCAAAATGCAGAGGATGCAGGCAATGGAAATGTGGAGCTGGTTTAAGGAACAGATATTACGTGTCCTTGATAGGTGTGTCCCTGTCAGCCAGGGAGGAAGTCATAAGGTAAGGGAACCGTGGTTTACCACAGAAATTGCATCTCTTGTTACGAAGAAGAAGGAGGCTTATGTGTTGATGAGGCAAAATGGTACAGTTGAGGTGACGAAGAGTTACAGATCAGCTAGGAAGGATTTAAATAGAGAGTTAAGAAGAGCAAAGAGAGGACACGAGCAGATTTTAGCAAATAGAATAAAGGAGAACCCTAAAGCTTTCTATAGGTATGTGAGGAATGAAAGGATGATTAGGGTAGGAATAGGGCCAGTCAAAGACAGAAGTGGGAAGTTGAGTGTGGACCCTGTGGAGATCGGAGAGGTGCTAAACATTTCTCATTGGTTTTCACTCAGGAAAAGGAGAATATTGTAGAGGAGAAGAATGAGGTACAAGATATTAGACTAGAAAGGATCGAGGTTAGTTACGAACAGGTGCTATCAATTCTAGAAGGAGTGAAAGTAGACAAGTTCCCTGGGCCGGATAGGATTTATCCGAGGATTCTCTGGGAAGCTAGGATCCTTTGGCTTTGATATTTGAGTCGTCATTGTCTACAGGTTTGGTACCAGAGGACTGGAGGATTGCAAATGTTGTGCCCTTGTTCAAGAAGGGCAGTAGAGATGACCCAGGTAATTATAGGCCAGTGAGCCTTACTTCTGTTGTAGGAAAGGTTTTGGAAAGAATTATAAGAGATAAGATTTATAATCTTATCAATATCATGCTGCAACTATACAAAACGCTAGTGCGGCCACACTTGGAATATTGTGTACAGTTCTGGCCCCCATATTTCGGGAAGGATGTGGAAGCGACACGGTGACACAGTGGTTAGCACTGCTGCCTCACAGCGCCAGAGACCCGGGTTCAATTCCCGACTCAGGCGACTGACTGTGTGGAGTTTGCACGTTCTCCCCGTGTCTGCGTGGGTTTCCTCCGGGTGCTCCGGTTTCCTCCCACAGTCCAAAGATGTGCAGGTCAGGTGAATTGGCCAGGCTAAATTGCCCGTGGTGTTAGGTAAGGGGTAAATGTAGGGGTATGGGTGGGTTGCACTTCGGCGGGTCGGTGTGGACTTGTTGGGCTGAAGGGCCTGTTTCCACACTGTAAGTAATCTATAATCTATCTAGAAACATTGGAAAAGGTGCAGAGGAGATTTACCAGGGTGTTGTCTGGTCTGGAGGAAAGGTCTTAAGAGGAAAGGCTGAGAGACTTGAACCTGTTCTCATTGGCAAGAAGAAGGCTAAGGGGGGATTTGATAGAAACATACAAGATGATCAGAGGATTAGATAGGGTAGACAGTGAAAAACTTTTTCCCAGGATGATGATGTCAGCGTGTATGAGGGGGCATAACTACAAATTGAGGGAGTGATAGATTTAAGACAGATGTCAGAGGCAGGTTCTTGATGCAGAGAGTGGTAAGGGTGTGGAATGCACTACCTGCTAATGTAGTCAACTCAGCCACATTAGGGAGATTTAAACAAGCCTTAGATAAGCACAAGGATGATTTTGGGGTAGTGTAGGGGGATGAGCTGAGAATAGTTCACAGGTTGAGGGCCAAAGGGCCTGTTCTGCACTGTATTGTTCTATGTTCTATATTCTCGGCACGGTGGCTCAGTAGTTAGCACTACTGCCTCACAGTGCCAGTGACCCGGGTTCAATTCCAGCCTCAGGTGATCGTCAGTGTAGATCTTGTACATTCTCCCCGTGTCTGCGTGGGTTTGCTCCGGTTTCCTCCCATAGTCCAAAGATGTGCAGGTTAAGATGGTTTGGCCATGCTAAATTGCCCCATAGTGTTCAGGGATGTGTGGGTTAGGGGCATTAGTCAGGGGTAATGTAGGGTAGGGGAATGGGTTTGGGTGGGTTACTCTTTGGAGGGTCTGTGTGGACTTGTTGGGCCAAATGGCCTCTTTCCGCACTATAGGGATTTAATGATATTTGAAAGAGGTTATCAATGTACTTATGACAAAAGAACATTAAAGATTCTTACACAGAAGGAAAAACACAAACTGTTTTACACTATGCAACAATTATTTGAAACAATCTAATTACAAAGATTAGAAATAAAGAAGCATGACTTTCACACCCAATAATGACCTTACAGATACTCAAACCTCAGTGAAGGGTCACATGGTCTCCATGCTGAATTTCCCTGCTCAGTGGGTACAACTGCAATCAGTTCCCTACCAGTACATTTCTGCACTTTTCAATTCATATATCTTCCTGAGATCCTTAAACAGGCTGCTAAAACAGCTTGTTACTTAAAATGTGTTCCTCCAACTCATGTCAGCCACAGCTTTCTGATTCTCGAGTTTTCTGCTTCACGTTTTTAGGGACCATGTGATTTCTTTGCTTCTCACTTGAGGGAGTGGGGAGGGGTGGAGGAGGTGGGATTGAGGGCAATCAGAAGAATAAAACAGGGTGATTCTTGTGACCCCCTTGGTGGCCACACACTCTTTTGCAAAGAAAAACAAGCAAAGGCAAGAAAAGATTGACAGGAACTCTCCCAAACTGTCTGAGAAATGAGCAGTGCAAGTGTCCATTAAGGGACATGGATCAAAACAAGGGACAATCCAATAAAATCTGCCAACAGTCCATCATCTTGATTGCACCCGTGCAGACCTGGGACCCTAATGCACAAGCTGGGGACTGGGTGAATTATTCCTTTTAGCTGCTGTGTACTGCAGCCTGCATTCCTGATGAAGGGCTTATGCCCGAAATGTCGATTCTCCTGTTCCTCGGGTGCTGCCTGTCCTGCTGTGCTTTTCCAGTGCCACACTCTCAACAGCTACTGTGTACTGTACACAGAGGGAAGCCGAATGTGAGACACACACACAAAGCCCATGTCAGTAATGGGTAGGAACTAATTTCCTCTTTTACCCACTATGTATCTCCATCAAACTGTATGCACAAGACCAATAGATCAGCACAGATGTAACTGTAAGTTCTTTCCCCATTGTTTTAAATCCCTCTGTGTCCTTCCCCACAGCTGCGTTGTTATCAGGAATACAAAGTGTAGAGGGAAATAAATATTTATCAAGTGAATCACTTATGCATCCCAAAGGGCTTCACAGATAATGTATTATGGGACAGCAGCTTTCATAACCAGTGCAAGCCATTTACCCACTCCAATGCAGCACTTCATTGAATCTAATTTGATACAAACATTGAATTACAAATAAAAACCAGAAGAATTGCGGATGCTGGAAATCAGAAACAAGAAAAAGAAATTGCTGGAAAAGCTAAGCAGGTCTGGCAGCATCTATGGAGAAAAATCAGAGTTAACATTGCAGTGACCCTTCCTCAGAACTGATGGCAGCTAGGAAAATATTGGTTTTTAATTTCAAACATTGGACAGAGAGAATTCCTCCAAGCGATCCCTTAGATCCAATCAATTGAAATATTGTTTAATGACGGTATTTGCCGTTGCTCAATAGTGAGAGGGTTGTGTTAAGCTGACACGTAGAATCAAAGATGGCTCAGATTAGAAGTGTGCAAGATTTACACGTTAATTTTTCAGTGCAGATTCTCAACTTCTACGTTTAAAGGCTGAAAATGTGGGACTGCCGAGTCAGAGTTCTCCCTAACTATCCCCAGGCATTGGGTGAAATTTCCAGCCCAACATTGCTTGGTGCCTTCCACCACGCGCACAATCCCTCTCCCCACCTCCCCACCACCACCCGCCCCTCCCCCCACCCAACCATGACTCGGTGTCCTTCTGCACCCCCCTCCAGCACCCTCAATAGCCCTTCCTCATCATGACTCAGTAAAAATTCCAATCCCTTCCCAATCTGACTACGACAGTTCTGTTGAAGAACAAGGCATGGTTTGTTCCTGCACTATTTTTTATTAAACTGTGCGTTAATTTAATTAACCATTACTTTGATAAATTGTGTGTTTATGCTGCTGTGACAAGAAGAAAGAGCCTGCACACCGTCAGGAACTCAATGAATTGATTCTCATTAGCCACATTTGCTGGAGTTGATGTAGACAGATAGACCATCCCAAGGGATGTGTGTAAGCTTGGCAGTCTTTCCACAATTGCTTGTTTTGATTTAAAGGGACACAGCCACCAGAGATTCCAGGAATTCCTGCATTTTTAAAATTTATACATTTTATGGGATGTGGGCCGCACTGGCTGGGCCCAGCATTCATTGCCCGTCCCTAGTTGCCTCTTGAGAAGGTGGGGGTGAGCTGCCTTCTTGAACCACTGCAGTCCAGCTACTGTGGGTTGACCCACCATGTCCTGAGGGAGGGAATTCCAGGATTTTGGCCTGGCGACAGTGAAGGACCGGCGTATCCAAAAATTGTACCTCGGTACTTGTACCTAAGAAGGCGCCATTAGAGGCAGCCATTGTAAAAACCTTTCACTGTATTGCCGTACTAGAGTCGACATGACAATAAAGGATATTGTGATTTTGATTCTGATATTTCCAAGTCGGATGGTGAGTGGCTTGCAGGTTCCCATATATCTGCTGCCCTTGTCCTTCTAGAATGTTCCAGGTCATTCCTCCTTTGGATAATTTTTTATACAGCAGGTAGTCACAAAAATGTGAGGCTGCAGTGTAAGGAGCAGAGAATTTCTTCATGGATGGCTCAATGCCTCTGGTTCAGAAGGCTGTAGGACAAGAAACTTTAAGAACCAAAACTGTACAAACTCCCCAGTGCTTTTCTGAGGGAGTACTGCCTCGTCAGAGGCGGCACATTCTGGATGGAATATTAAACTGGTGTTAAATGTCTATCACAGAGTCATAAAGTCATACAGCACAGAAGCAGACCCTTCGGCCCAACCAGTCCATGCCGACCATAATCCCAAACTCAACTAGTCCCACCTGCCTGCTCCTGGCCCATATCCCTCCAAACCTTTCCTGTTCAAGTATTTATCCAAATGTCTTTTGAATGTTGTAATTGTACCCACATCCACCACTCCCTCTGGAAATTTATTCCATACACGAACCATCCTCTGTGTAATTTGCCCCTCATATCTTTTTTAAGTTTCTCTCCTCCCACCTTAAAATGTGCCCCCAGTCTTGAAATTACCCATCTTACAAAAAAGACACCTACCATTAACTCTATCTATGCCCTCCATTATTTTATAAGCTTCTGTCATGTTGCCTTTTAACCTCCTACGCTCCAATGAAACGAATACAGGAGTTCTCTCTGTGGTGTCCAGGCCAATGTTTATTCATCAGATATCACAACAAAAACAGATACTTTTGAAATGCTTTTCATGGAGTCACTGGCAAGGCCAGTATTTAATGCTTCCTGTAATTAATCTTGAACTCGGTGATTTGCAAAGCCTCTTCAGAGGGTAGTTAAGAGACAATCTCATTTCTTTGGCACTGGAGACGTATGTAGACCAGACCAGATAAGGATGGCAGATTTCTTTCCCTAACAAATATTAATGGCCAGATTAAATTAGGGCAGCACGGTGGCTCAGTGGTCAGCACTGCAACCCCACCGCGCCAGGGACCCAGGTTTGATTCCATCCTCGGGTGACTGTCTGTGTGTGGTTTGCACGTTCTCCCCGTGTTTCCTCCCACAGTCCAAAAGATGTGCAGGTTTGGGTGAATTGGCCACACTAAATTGCCCGTAGTGTTCAGAGATGTGTAGGTTATGTGCATTAGTCAGGGGTAAATGTAGAGTAATAGGGTAGGGGAATGGGTCTGGGTGAGTTACTCTTTGGAGGGTCAGTGTAGAGTTGTTGGGCCTGTTTCCATACTGTAAGGATTCTATGATTATATCTTACATGTGAGACATAAAGCCAGTTAATGGAGAATGAAAGGAGCTTTAGATTTAGTTTTTATTGTTACGTGTACTCAGTATTGGGTACAAGTATTGGGTGTAAGATGGGGAATTTCAAGACTGGGGGCACATTTTAAGGTGAGAGGAGAGAAACTTAAAAAAGATATGAGGGGCAATGAAAAACATACAATGGTGCTACACATGGCGTCATCTTGGGTACAAAGTTCCTAGGTACAAAATCTTCGGAATAAAAATAGAAAAATAAAGAAATAAGTTAAGACGTTCAGCACACAGTCTTCTCAACATAAAGTATTAAAAAACTAAAGAAATAAAGTTAAAATGTGAAACATTACAATCGTTTTTTAGGCCATGCTCCAAGTTGGGCTTCCCTAAGAGGGCTCGCTCTTCCCCTGCACTGGGCTAAGACCCACCCAGGCACACCAGGCATCTCCACCACTCACAAGGCATTGACCTTGACTCACCGCTGACCACTGCTGCTGCCATTAGGGCTGGTGATGGACTCCAGCCTCTGCCACACTCTATTGCCATGGCAGCCTCTACGGCCTCCTAAACGGAGACAGAAAACACTAAAATCTAAAAAAAAACTGAGGAAAGAGCAAAGGAAAGTGGGCAGAATGAGTGAGATTCTTGTTCAAGAGCTCCGACACTGTCAACTCCACTGCCGCCATCTTGGATTGCCAAATCATGTGACACAAACTGATGACTGAAATTTCGTGCGAGGAGACAGTTTTACAGAGCGCTTTTTAAGACAGAAAATCAGATCAAGAATTAATGGCAAAACAGCTAACTACTTTACCAATAGAAGATAGAGTGTGATAATAAATGGAAGTATACTTTGGTTCCATGGATCTACAAGCATAGCATCGATAAAATGACCTTGTCAAACTCACCTGTTGTTCATATCTTCCAGAACAAATCCACTTTTCTTTACATCAGAGCCTCAGTTCCCATGCTTTTTAATCTTCCAATGATCTCCAATAGCTCAATGTGGTGTTAAAGATAGTGTGCTTCAATTAGTACATGGTGTGGACTCTTTGCTGAGTTTGCTTATGATTACAATTCATTAGGGAAGGCGATGGCCTAGCAGTATCATCACTGGACTGTTAATTCAAAGCCTCAGGTAATGTTTTGGGACCTGGGTTCTAATCCTACCATGACAGTTGGAATTTGAATGCAATTAAAAAGAAATCTGGAATTAAGAGTTTAATGATGACCATGACATCATTGTTGCTTATTGGAAAAAACCATCTGATTCACCAATGTCATCCTTACCTGGTCTGGGCCTACATGTGACCCCAGACCCACAGCAATGTGGTTGACTCTCAACTGCCCTCTGGGCAATTAGGGATGGGCAAGATATACTGGCCTAGCCAGCGATACCCACATCCCGTGAGTGAATTAAAAAAAAATTTTAATTGAAAACCATTGAGGACAAGTTGCAGGATGTGACTGTTCCTATTGAAAACAGTCACACATTGGCTGAGTTAGTGGTTCTTTACTGAAATGGGAAAACCTCCTCTGCCCCTTATCAGACATTTTCTTCAGTTCTTCAGCCTGAAAGCAGATCCAACTCCCCTCCAACTTACTCCCTAAAGTGGATAAGACAAGGAGATAAATCCTAAATCCACCTCAGGGCTGTTGTCACCTATCTGATTCACACTGGCTCATGATAGAGGATGTTAGTACCACCGCAGAAATAGTTGTAAATCTGGAGATGGAAGGATGTGGAGGGGGTACTCATGAAAATTACAATCCACAGGGAAATAGCATTTGACCTGAAATCTGACAAGTCCCAGGAGCCTGATGATCTTCATTCCAGAGTTGTGTAAGAAGTGGTTAGTGAGAGAGTTGATGCAATGGTTTTAATTTTCCAACGTTCACTAGATTTCAGGGAAGGTTGCATTAGATTAAAAAGTTGCAAATGTAACTACTTTATTCAAAAATGGAGGAAAAAGGAAACCATGGGCCAGTTAGCTTAACATCAGATGATGGATGCTACTGTAAACGATTTTATAACAGGGCAGTTATAAAAATTCATGGTGGTCAGGCAGAGTCAATATGATTCTGTAAAAAGGTAATCATGTTTAATTAATTTATGGGAGTTCGTTGAGTGCGTAACGTGTTCTGTATGAGGAGGAACTGGTGGATGAGCTTAGATATTCAGGAAGGTTTTTCATAAGATGGCACATGGAAGGTCATTGTGGAGAATAAAAGCTGATGGAGTAGAGGGTTATACATTGACATGGAGAGAAAATTGATTGGCTGAGAGGAAACAGAGAACAACCAGTATTTTCACATTTTCTGGTTAGCAAGATACAATGACCAGTATGAAAAATGTGTTGCTGGAAAAGCGCAGCAAGTCTGGCAGCATCCAAGGAGCAGGAGAATCGACGCTTCGGGCATAAGCCCTTCTCCTGCTCCTTGGATGCTGCCTGACCTGCTGCGCTTTTCCAGCAACACATTTTTCAGCTCTGACCTCCAGCATCTGAAGTCCTCACTTTCTCCACAATGACCAGTATGCCAGAGGAATCTGTGCCTCAATGTTTTATAATTATACAAGTCACTTCTATAAGGGACTGAACGTATGGTTGCTAAATTTGCTGACAATGCAAAGGTAAGTAGGAAAGTAAATTGTGAAGAGAATCTCAGATGTTTTATAAAAAAAAGAGGTTGGATAAACTGGGACTTTTTTTCCTGAAGAGTTGGAGGCTGAGGGGTGATCTTATAGAGGTTTATAAAACCACGAGGGGCATAGATAAGCTGAACAGCCAAAGTCTTTTCCCCAGGATGGGGTTCCAAAGCTAGAGGGCATAGATTCAGGTGAGAGGGGAACTTTTTTAAAGGAACCTGAGGGGCAACTTTTTCACTCAGAGGGTGGTGTGTGTGTGTGGAATGAGCTGCCAGAGGAGATGGTAGAGGCAGGTATAATTACAACACTTAAAAGATGTTTGGACCAGTAGATGGATAGGAAAGGTTTAGAGGGATATGGGCTAAATACAGGTAAATCAGATGACTTCAGTTTGAGAAACCTAGTCGTCTTGGACGAGCTGGACTGAAGGGTTGGTTTTCGTGCTGTATGACTCTGAGATTCTAAGACATCAGAAGGCTCCAAAGGGATATAGATAGGTAAAGTGGGTGGAAATAGAGCTGACAAACGGGATATAGTGTAAGAAAGTGTGAAATTGTGAAAAAGAAGCAGATTATCTTAATGGTAAGAGATTGCAAAGGTCCAAGATGCAGAAGGATCTGAGAGCCTTGTTCAGGAATCATAACCATTTAGTATGTGGATAGGCAAGTAAATTAGGAAAGCTATTGTTTATTGTGGAAGGGATTGTTTACAAAAGTGTGGACTTCCATTATCACAGATCATTGCTGAGACTACGTATGGAGCATTGGGTACAGAATTGCTTGCCTTAGTTTAGGAAACAGGGCAGCACAGGTCCTTACGCTACCCTGTCTGAACTGTTTCCAATGTATTTACAGCCTTCCTCCATAGAATCCCTACAGTGTGGTAATAGGCCCTTCGGCCCAACTAGTCTACACCGATCCTCCGAAGGGTAACCCACCCAGATCCATTCCCCTACGTTTACCCCTGACTAATGCACTTAACCTACACATCTCTGAACACTATGGGGAATTTAACATGGCCAATTCACCTAACCTGCACATTTTTGGATTGTGGGAGGAAATCCACTCAGACAAGGGGAGAATATATAAACATCACATAGAGAGTCACCTGAGGATAGAATCGAACCCAGGTCCCTGGCGCTGTGAGGCAGCAGAACTAACCACTGAGCCACCGTGCAGCCCAGGAGGGAGTGGGATACTCCTCAGAGGGACAGTGTGAATTTGATGGGCTGAATGACCTGCTTCCATTCAGCCCATCTCAGGAAGGATGTACTGGCTCTGTAGGGATTCCATAAGCAGTGCTTAAAAAAAGCGCTTGCTTAAAAAAATGCAGTGAGAAATGAAAAGTTCTTTGCAACTCAGAGAGGATTTGACCCTATTCTGTGCAATTGCATCAACCCTAGAGGTTTACCCAAATAAAGAGTCAAATCATCTCCTTGCATTCAGAAGATGGAATTAACAGCGTTCTGACAACAATCTCACTCTCAGGTGAGCCAAGTGGTGAATTAAAATGGTGCTGGGTTGGAAATATGTCTGATTAATAACGCTGGCGTAAAAATAGTGGCCTACTGCTACCAGACCTTGTGCTGACATCATTCTTTGTCTGTGAGCCCATCTCAGACAGCAGGTATGTCTGATTCCCACTCAAGCCGTGTACAGCCTGTCTGATTTTTAAAAATGAATTTGTGATTGGGAGCTCGAGGGCAAAATGTCTGCAATGATATGTAAGTCAATTAGCTTAGTAATTGAAATCATACATCAATTTGTGTGTTAGGAGATGCACATTTAATTATTTATAATAGGATGCTCCACAACAGCAAAGTTAGGCTGATGCGCAGTAACACAGCGCCCTTTTAATCTCCCGGTCTCTGTTGGTCAATAAAACCAACCTGGGGCTGAACAAAGTGGTGAAGGCAGACTGCTCATGTCATTTTGTCCCCATGTGTCAGTAGCTGCAAACACCCTATTCTAAGCAGTCAGGATTTGAGCTGAGTTACTCTAATCCAACCTCCAGGACACCCCCGATATCCCATTGTTCCAGCGTTGGTCTCCAAGGAATTCCCTCAAACTAATCTCCAGCTCGCTACCTTTGACACCTTCTTCTTCCATCAAGTGTAAGAAGGAGATTCTTCAGCCCATCATGGCCACACTCTGAGCATTTGGCTTTGTACCAATGTTTTTCGTTCAAAGTCAGAAGTCATGCGACACCAGATTATAGTCCGACAGCCTTATTTGAAATCACAAGCTTTTGGAGCTCAGATCCTTCATCACCAAGAACCATAGAATCCATACAGCAGTGTGGAAACACGCCATTTGACCCATCAAGTCCACACCGACCCTTCGAACAGTATCCCACCCTGATCCGATCCCCCTCTACATTTCCCCTGATGTATGCACCTACCTACAGATCCCTGGACACTATGAACAATTTCCCATGGCCAATCCACCCTAACCTGCACACCTTTGGAGTGTGGGAGGAAACCAGAGCACCTGGAGGAAACCCACACAGACACGGGGAAAATGTGCAAACTCCACACAGTCACTTGAGACTGAAGTTGAACTCGTGTCCCTGGCACTGTGAGGCAACAATGCTAACCACTGAGCCACCGTGCCACCCTCAAACACCTGACCCTCTGAAAGCTTGTGATTTCAAATGAACCGGTAGGACTGTAACCTGGTGTCGTGTGACTTCTGACTTTGACCACCCCAGTCCAACATTGGCACCTCCAAACAATTTTTTTCTTCACCACCCTACACATTGTTTCTATTTCAAAAACCACTCCAAGTCCTCAGCTGAACCTGCCTCTGCCACAGTTGCAGGCAGTGCTTTCCATAACCTCACTGACTTCTACATGATAAAGCTCTTTTCTCACTTCACATTTTCTTCTTTCGCAAAACACTTTTTAAAACCATGTTCTCTAGCTTGCAATCTGTTCACAAGGGGGAACAGTTTCTCCCTATCAATTCTGCCCTGACACTCTCAATTTGGAAAACTTCTATCAAATTTTCTCTTAATTTCTTTTCTTCACAAGGAAATCAGTCCTGATTTCTCCAATCTGTCTTCAATCACTGAAGACTCTCTGCAAAGAGACTTGAGAGCTCTAGTCCAGGATTCTCTCAAGGTCAGCTTGCAGGTTGAGTCAGTAGTTAGGAAGGCAAATACAATGATGACATTTACGATGAGAGGACTTCAATATAAAAGCAGGGATGTACATCCAAGGCTCTATCAGGTTCTGGTCAGACCACATTTGGAGTATTATGTTAAAAATCACACAACACCAGGTTATAGTCCAACAGGGTTATTTGGAAGCACTAGCGTTTGGAGCACTGCTCCTTCATCAAGTGGTTTTGGAGTATAAGATCATAAGACACAGAATTTATGCACAGTATTGTGTGCAGTTTTGGGCCCCATATCTCAGGAAGGATGTACTGGCCCTGGAGTTTCATGAGAATGGCCCCAGGAATGAAAAGCTTAAAATGTGAGGAACGTTGGAGCACTCTGGGTCTACACTCAATGGAGTTTAGAAGAATGAGGGGGCATCTAAATGAAACTTACAGAAAACTGAATGGCCTGGACAGATTGGATTTTGGAAAGATATTTCCATTGGTAGGAAAGACTAGGACCTGACGGCAACGTCTTCGAGTAAAGGGAAGCCCCTTTAGGATGGAGATAAAGAGAAACTTCTTCAGCCAGAGAGTGGGGAATCTATAGAATTCATTGCCACGGAGGGTTGTGGAGGCCAGGTCATTGCGTATGTTTAAGGAGAGGTTCTTCCGTATCAAGAGGATCAAGGGTTATGGGAAGAAAGCAGGAGAATGGGATTGAGAAACTTTTCAGCCGTGGTTGAATGGTGGGGCAGACTCAATGGGCTGAATGGCCTAACTTCTGCTCCTATGTCATTTTGGTCTTATTTTCCCAATTTTTTTCTGTGCACTCTCAAACACAATGCCATCTTTCCTAAAGATTGGTGCCTGGAACTGTACTCAATACTGCAGGTGAGGTATAACTATTTTGTATAAGTTGCTTTTGAGCTCCTTGCCACTAAATGTGAAGCATGGAATACTGTATGTTGAATTATTAGCTCTCTTTACTGTCCCATCAACTTTAATGACTGATACACATATACACTTTTGTCTTTCTGGTCCAGCACACCCTTTGGAATAGTACCCTTGATTGTGTATTTCTGTAATTGTTCTTTGTAAAAATGTTGAAACTTTATTGCTGGAACAGCACAGCAGGTCAGGCAGCATCCAGGGAACAGGAGATTCGACGTTTCGGGCACAGGCCCTTCCTCAGGAATGAGCAGAGAGTGTTCAGCAGGAGAAGATAAAAGGTAGGGAGGAGGGACTTGGAGGAGGGGCGTTGGAAATGTGATAGGTGGAAAGAGGTCAAGGTGAGGGTGATAGGTCGGAGTAGGATGGAGGCGGAGAGGTCAAGAAGAAGACTGCAGGTCAGGAAGGCGGTGCCGGGCTGGAGGGATCCGGCTGAGACAAGGTGGGGGGAGGGGGGATGAAGAAACTGGTGAAGTCCAAGTTCATCCCCTGCGGTTGGAGGGTTCCCAGTCGGAAGATAAGACGCTCCTCCTCCGACCGTCGGGTTGTTGTGGTTTGGCGGTGGATGAGTCCAATGACCTGCATATCCTCGGTGGAGTGGGAGGGGGAGTTGAAATGCTGTGCTACAGGTTGGTTGGGTTGGTTCGTCCGGGTGGCCCAGAGGTGCTCTCTGAATCGCTCCGCAAGTAGGCGGCCTGTCTCCCCAATATAGAGGAGGCCACACCGGCTGCAGCGGATGCAGTAGATGTGTAAGTGGAGGTGCAGGTGAATCTGTGGCGGATATGGAAGTTTCCTTTGGGGCCTTGGAGAGAAGTGAGGGGGGAGGTGTGGGCGCAAGTCTTGCACCTCCTGCGGTTGCAAGGGAACCTTGACCTCTATCCACCTATCACATTTCCAACGCCCCTCCTCCAAGTCCCTCCTCCCTACCTTTTATCTTCTCCTGCTGAACACTCTCTGCTCATTCCTGAGGAAGGGCCTGTGCCCGAAACGTCGAATCTCCTGTTCCCTGGATGCTGCCTGACCTGCTGTGCTGTTCCAGCAATAAAGTTTCAGCTTTGATCTCCAGCATCTGCAGACCTCACTTTCTCCTTTGTAAAAATGTGCATCACCTCACATTTCTATTGTTATGGACCAGCCAAAACCCCCTCAAATATATCATGGAGATAGCCTAGACCCTAACTTTTATCTTATGTAAAGGCAAGTGTAAGGTGGTGTGTTCCAAATGTGATTCAATTGGACAAACTATTAGGCTTTAATCAAAACAGCATTTCCACTCTCACTTTCTTCAGTCTCCTTGGATGCATCTTATCTGGTTACAATATCTTATCAAAGTACCGACAGTTTATCCAACATTTGTGGGCGGCATGGTGGCACAGTGGTTAGTACTGCTGCCTCACAGCGCCAGAGACCCGGGTTCAATTCCTGCCTCAGGCGACTGACTGTGTGGAGTTTTCACGTTCTCCCTGTGTCTGCATGGGTTTCCTCCGGGTGCTCCGGTTCCCTCCCACAGTCCAAAGATGTGCAGGTCAGGTGAATTGGCCATGCTAAATTGCCCGTAGTGTTAGGTAAGAGGTAGATGCGTAGGGGTATGAGTGGGTTGCGCTTCGGCGGGTCGGTGTGGACTTGTTGGGCCGAAGGGCCTGTTTCCACACTGTAAGTAATCTAATCTAATCTAATCTCCTCCTTGTCAATTTTAATCCATTCTAACGATGGAGTTTGCTCCTCTGTCACCATGACCTGGACAACCTCGATCTTATGGATAAAGACACTATTAATTTTACAGCTTAGCCAGGCCTCTTGCCTCTCAGTACAAATCCTCTTTTGTGCCCTTTTTCATCCCTATTCCTGTTTTTAATCACCTTTTTATTGTTGATGTGCAAATTGATGGCTTTAGGATTTCCTTTTATGTTAGCTGCCAGTCTTTTTTCATAATCCCTCTTTGATTCTCCTATTTACTTTCTCACCTCCCTCCTGAACCTTCTGCATTCAGCTCGCTTCTCAAATGTATTTACGACCCGATACTTGTTTCAAGCACACATTCTCTTCTTTAACTCAATTTCTATCTCGTCTGTCATCCAGGGGATTCTGAGTCCATGAAATAATACAAGAATGGCTAACTGGCAGACTGAGTGAATCTAGTGACCAACAAGTTGATCTGTTACAATGCAACAGACCGGGAGGCTCAGTTAGTATAAAAAAATTGGAAATTGTAGTTTTGAAGTTCAGCTTGAAGGAATTAGCAGGGGGTGAGTCCAATGCTACGACTGGAGCCCAACTTCACCTCACTTGAACACAGAACTGGAATCTTTCCTAGTCCCACAGTGGCAGCCATGAGGACGGAATTGGGAGACATTTCCTGATGGTTGGTGGTCAAACCAATGTATTCCTGCTGCTGTATGATTTCTTTTGGGGGGGAAAGTGGGACTAGTTTAGTCAGAAACTTGGTCGGTATGGATGAGTTTGACCAAAGGGCTGCTTCCTTGCTGTATGACTATATGACTCTATAAATGGGCCAGTACCTGATGAGGTTACCTGGCCCAGGATTCGGGAGGCAGTAAATCTGACAAAATTAAGTGCAGGATCTTTGCAGGAGCAATACAGGCCGTGCCCAGAGTGTGCCTACAGGTAGTAATAGAGTCATACAGCCCAATTTGTCCGCGCTTACCACATTTCCTAAACTAAATTAGTCCCATTTGCCAGCGCTTGGCCGACATCCTACTAAACCTTTCCTATCCGTGCACCTGTCCAAATGCCTTTTCAGGAGGAGAAAGAGAGGACTACGGATGCTGGAGGTCAGAGTTGAGAGTGTAGTACTGGAAAAGCACAGCAGGTCAGGCAGCATCCGAGGAGCAGGAGAATTGACGTTTTGGGCATGAGCTCTTCATCAGAAATTCTTGACAAATGCCTTTTAAATATGATAATTGTACCTGCCTCTACCACTTCCTCTGGCAGCATCATACACCCATATCTCTCTGCATAAAAATGTTGCCCCCCTTAGGTCCATTTTAAATCTTTCTCCCTCTCACCTTAAACCTATGCCCTCTAGTTTTGAACTCCCCCTAACCCTGGGGAAAGACCTTGGCTATTAACCTTATCATGCCCCTCAGGATTCTATAAACCCCTCAGCCTCCTATGCTCCAGGGAAAAGGTAGTCCAACCTATCTAGCTTCTCCTTATAACTCAAACCCTCATTAACATCCTCGTAAATTCTTTTTACACACTTTCCAGTTCCGTGACATCCTTCCTACAGTAGGGCGACCAGAATTGTACGCAGTACACCATCTCCTATAGCACCTCCGATGCTAACTACCCCACCCTCCCTTCCCTCTGTCCCCCTCCCATCACAACTGCAGCCCATCAGGAGGAACCAGAGGACAATGAGGCTAATGTCCTGCAAAGGCTGCTGGCTTTCTGATTGGCCTTGGGGTCACTGGACAACCATCCTCAACTGGACGAAAGGCCTGGAGTTGGGAGCCTCTTGTTTAAGCACTTACAGGAAGCTCTCTCCAGCAAGCATGCTGATCATTGAGAACTGGCCCTGACTCAATATTACTCACAAAAGGCGGAAAATATTGTTGGCATCCAATGTGTGGGCTTGAGATCATTCTTACTGCTGAGAAACTTTCAGTGACAGGCATCAAATACTGTTGATATTGTGTCAGAGCGCAATGGAAGGGATATTTATAAAGACACTGACTTAACATTCTGACTGTCTGTGACCTCACCATCAGTTGTTTGTACATCAGGAACTAATAACAGGAATTAAATTGCAATGATGCATCAGTCTTGGCTCAGTGACGACACTCTTTCCACTGAGTCAGAATGTCGTGAGTTGGAATTGCCCTCTAGAGACTTCAGTACACGCTGGTGGTCCAGACCAGTACATAAGGAATACTGCACTGTCAGGGAGTGTGACATTAAACTGAAGCTATGCCTAGCCTTCCAGGGGGCAGGTAAGAGATCTCATGATTCTACTTTGAAGAAAAATTCCACAGGCCAGCAACATCAATAAAGTAAATTATCAAGTTGAGAGTGTTTTTGAGAGTGTCTAAGAATGTGAAATCAGGCCTGACAGAAAATTGGGATCATTCCTGACGAAGAGCTTTTGGCCGAAACGTCAATTTTCCTGCTCCTCGCATGCTGCCTGACCTGCTGCAGTTTGCAGCACCACTCTAATCTTGACTCTGATCTCCAGCATTTGCAGTCCTCACTTTTGCCTGACAGAAAATTGGCCAAGCTAAATTAAACAGCTACCCAGTGACTATTGGAAACCAGGATCAAAGAGGTCGCAAAGCTTCAGGGGGAACCAGTAACAGCCAGTGCAAGAGTTGTGTTTTGGAGAAATATCAATCAGACATTCTGGCACCTTGACTTCCAGCTGGTGTCAGAGGACATGCACTTCATACCACCCCAGCACGGCAACAGTGAAGGCTATTCGTGGGACCCCATTGGTTGATTTGAACCCTGCTCATGATCCCATTGGCCAAAAGACACAGAATATTCTGGAAGGTCCAGGGTGAGGAAGATAAAACCCAGACCTGGAAGCCACACCCTCAGTGAAGACCCGTAACTGAAGACCATGTCAACCCAAGATGATCAAGGAGAAGATCTGCCCTGATCTATAAGACCACCTTCATGGAAGAAAGCCAGCCCTACGTTGGAGAGGAAGGAAATTCTAACCGCCCAGCTCAAACACACAAATCATTGCAGGTAATATCCTTCCTCAGATGGATACAGCTAGCAAGGGAGTAAATATTGTGGGAATTTGGGAAATGTTCACATGGTGACTTTAATGAGGAATATTTTGTTAATAAAATTTGGTTGAACCACGGATCAAATTCTATGTCTCTTTGCCTGCCTCACTTCAGCAGAACACTTGAGGTAAAATGTTTTTAATTCATGAACTGGTCAAAGTGTCCATACAGCTCGTAAGACAGTTCAATTATCTGGTGAAGTCTGCTCCACTCCCTCCATGGCAAGTATCTCCTTCCTTAGGCAAGTGACCAGGACTGCGTACAATACACCAGCTGCAATCTCACCAATGTTCCACACAGCTTAAGCAAGCAGTGTTAATCTCCTTTAATGCTGCCCTCAGATCCTCTTGCAATAAAGGATAGTACACCATTTGTGTTCCAAATCACTTGCTGCATCTGCATGCTAGCAGCCAACAACGTATGGAAAATGACACCTACGTCCCTTTGGACATCCAGACTTCCCAACCTCTCAGCATTTAAGAAATACTCTGTATTTTTACTCTTCTAACAATGTTCCTCTTACCTGACATTTCTCCACATTATATTCCATCTGTCATACTCTTGACCACCCACTCAGACTGTCAAAATCCCTTTGAAACCTTTTCATATCCTCCTCACAACTCACAAACTCACCAAAGTTCATACCATCTGAAGCTTGGAAATATTACAGTTGGGCCCACGTCCAAATTATTGATTCAGACTGCGAACAGCAGGGACTAAGTGTGGATCCTTGTGATTCCCTGATCACCACAGCCTGCCAACCTGAGAATGACCCATTTATTCCTACTCTCTGCTTTCTCCCCATTAACCAATCCTCAATCCATTCCAGTATATTGTCCCCAGTCCCATGCATTTTTAATTTTGTTTCATAACCTCATGTGTGGGACTTTATCAAAAGTCATCTGAAAATCCAAATATGGCACATCCACTAGTTCCCTCTTATTGACTTTCCTCGTAACATTTACAAATAAAATCTATTAGGTTTGTCAAACATGATTTATCCTTCGTAAATTCTTGTTGACTATATCTAATCTGGCAATTATTTTATTAAAATTCAGCAGAGTCATAATCTTTACAGAAAACTATCATCATAGAATCCCTACAATGTGGAAACAGACCATTCAGCCCATCAAGTCCACACTGACCCTCCAAAGAGCATCCCACCCAGATGCACCTCCCCTTACTCTATCCCTGTAACTCTGCATTTCCCATGGTCAATCCACTAGCCTTCGCATCCCTGGACACTATGGGCAATTTCCCATGGCCAACCCACTCTAGTGTGCATATCTTTGGACTGTGGGAGGAAACCGGAGCAAACACATGCAGACACGGGGAGAATGTGCAAACTCCACACAGTTGCCCAAGAATGGATTCAAACCCAGACCCTTGGCACTGTTAGGCAGCAATGCTAACCACTGAACCACATTGCCACCCAAGAGTTCAATTAGTTTAATATCTGTTGTTGGGAAAATGTTACAGTCTATTATAACAGATATAATAACAGAGCATTTTAAAATATGTAATATAATCAAACAGAGTCACCGTGGCTTCATGAATGAGAAATCCTGCCTGATAAATTGTCAGGAATTCTTCGAGAAGATAACAGACAGGATAGATAAGGAGGAACCAGTAGATGCAGAATATTTGGATTTCCAAAAGGAGTTTGATGTGGTTTCAATATGCTAGGCTATTCAATGAGACAAGCCCTTGGTGATGGTGGTTGTATATTAGTGTAGTTAGACGATCAGTTAACCCATAGACAACAGACATTTGAGATAGGAGGGCATTTTCAGAATGCCACCCTGTAACTATTGAAGGGTCACAGGGATCAGTACTGGGCCCACAATTATTTGCAGTATTTATTAGTGACTTAGATGGAGGAAAGTGTAAGGATTATCACCAAATTTTCAGATGACACAAAGATTAGTAGGAAAGCCAGTGGGGAGAATAATGAGACTGCAGATGGTTATGGACAGTTTAAGTGATTAGGCAGGTGGAATATAAATGTGGGGAAATGTGAAGACATGCCTTTTAGAAGGCACAATAAAACAGCTGAATGTTATTTAAATGGAGAAAGACTGCAGAAAGATGCAGCACAAAGGGTTTTGCGAGTCTTCATGTATAAATCAGAAGACAGTGAGCATATGAGATCGATAAAATGTGGAGCTGGAAAGGCACAGCAGGTCAGGCAGCATCGGAGGAGCAGGAGAATCAATATTTCAGGTCAGTACCCTTCATCAGGGCTCCATCGTACAAGATCAGCAGGTAATGGCAAATGGAATGTTAGCCTTCATTTACGAAAAGAGCGAAGTCTTATTAAAACTACGCATGGCGCTAGCTACATCACACCTATAAAGCTGGGAATACTGATCCCCTTTTCTCTGGGGAGATATACTGGCAATGGAGGCAGTCCAGAGAAGATCCACGAAGCTGATTCTGGGGTGGAGGCATTTTCTTTTGAGGAGAGGTTAAATCCATTGGGACTCTTTCTACTGGAATTTAGAAGCACGAGAGGAGACCTTCGTGAAATGTGTAGGATTCTTTGTGGGTTTAAGAGAGTAGATGCTGAGACTTTTTAAAATTAATTCACAGGATATGGGCATCACTGGCCATCTATTGCCCACCCCTAATTGCCCCAGAGGGCAGTTAAGAGTCACCCACATTGCTGTGGGTCTGGAGTCACATGTATTCCAGACCGGGTAAGGTTGGCAGTTTCCTTCCCTAAAGGACATTAGTGAACCACATGGGTTTCTCCTGACAATCTCTAATGGTTTCATTGTTATCATTTCAGACTCTTATTGAATTTGAATTCCACCATCTGCCATGGCAAAATTCAAACCCGGGTCCCCAGAACATTACCAGCGTCACTGGACTAATTGTTTAGCAGTGATACCACTAGACTATCACATCCCCTTGTGGGAGAGTCTAGCACCAGAGGGGATGATCTCAGAGTACGGAACGGGTCACCCAGTTAGAACAGAGATGAGGGGGAATTTCCTTTCTCAGAGGTTTGTCTATCTGTGGAACTCTCTTCTGCATAGGAATGTTAAAACTGGGTCATTCAGTAAAGTCAAGACTGAAACAGGCAGGTTGCAAATTATAAAGGGAATCAAGAGTTATGGAGAAAAGGTGGGAAAGTGACGTTGAGGAGTATTGGCTCAGTGATGATCTTATTGAATAGCAATGCTGACTTGATGGACCATATGTGTCTCTTGTTGTATGCACTTTACAATTGATTCTCTAACTCTCTCTACAATTGGTGTCAAGCTAATAGGTCTGTAATTCCCTGTTTTCTTTCTCACACCTTTCTTAAACCATGGTGCTCAATGTGCAACCTTCCAATCTTCAGACATTTTTTTCAGACTGATTAACATTTTTAAAGATGATTAACAAGATATCCATTATTTTTGTAGCCATGTTCTTCAACACTCTGGGCTGAAAGTCATTGGGCTCTTGGCATTTGATAACATCAAATCCCCCTCCCTCACCTCCATCAAACTATCGCCTTCCCAGCTACCTGCTCCCCAGCCCCACCCCCACCCCTCTATTTACCTCTCAGCCCCCCCTTCCCCCTTCCCCTCACCTCCATCATTCCTGATGAAGGGCTTATGCCCGAAACCTCAACGCTCCTGCTCCTCGGATACTGCCTGACCTGCTGTGCTTTTCCAGCACCATACTCTCTACTCTGATCTCCAGCGTCTGCAGTGCACACATTCTCCTAAGCACTTGTAATGTCAAACAGGCTCCTGTGATGTTTGCATTTGCCTCAGATCTGTGGTACCCAACTTACTGACTCGATAAGTTTAATAATTTATTTCGCTACAGCTTCCACTCCCATTACTGACCTCAATGTGGTTTTCCTGATTTTTGTTTCAGGGAGAGAGTTAACACCAGACCAGAATAAAACCTGATGCATTAACAGAGATCAGTTGAGCGTGCTCCAGCTGTTTCATTTGCATTAGTATAGATTACATTCCATTTGGTGGCTTAATTGACCATTGCCAGTAAATCACTATGTAGAGAGAATGGTGTTTAATGGCAGGGTTAGAACTGAATAATCCTTACTCACTTACCACCCTATTAGCATTTTCAACCTCACAAAAAATTATTAGGTACTCCCATTTCTGCTTTCCCCTGGATGCTAAGAATGTTCTTTGCATTGATACAAGCAATGTTTGGACCAAGACTTAAATTTGTGGCCGAACAAGGTACCATAAATGCAGAGCATACATAAAACAAGGATATCACTTGATTTGGACTAACTGTGACTCTCTCTCTCTCTCAGACCTTATAAAGGTCTTAACACTGCACTAACTGTGTTCCCACTGAACATGTAAGGGCTGAATTATCAAGTAAAGTCTGATACCACAAACAATACTTCACAAGGAGTGGTGGAGGCTAGTACAATTGCAACATTTAAAAGGTATCCGGATGGTACATGAATAGGAAGGGTTTGGAGCAGGATAGGCCAAATGCTGGCAAATGGGACTAGATTAGGTTGGGATAGCATGGACGAGTTTGACCAAAGGGTCTGTTTCCATGCTGTACATCTCCATGACTCTATGAAATGAAAACTTAAGTTGCTGGAAAAGCTCAGCAGTCTGGCAGCATCTGTGGATAGAAACCAGAGTTAACGTTTCGGGTTGAGTGACCCTTCCTCATTTGTTTCTGATTTATGGCATCGGCAGTTCTTCCGGTTTTTATTTACCATAAAGATATTTGATTGGAAATAAAAAAAATAGAAACTATTATAGAGGGTTAAAGTCAAGAGGGTAAATTTTAGAAGCCAGGATTCCTTCAATTGGTCATGTACAATGTAAGCTTCTGTTGCAGATCCCTAATCAGCATGGGTTGACTTGCCAGCCTATTTCAGACGGTAGTTAGAATCAATTACACAGTATGGATGAGGGGTCTCACGTAGATTTCCTTCCCATTTGTTAAGGTAGGATTTGTATACCTGTCAAGAATGTGGTGCTGGAAAAGCACAGCAGGTCAGGCAGCATCCGAGGAGCAGGAAAATCGACATTTCGGGCAAAGGCCCTTCATCAGGAATTTGTGGTATCAGAGTTTAGTTGATAATTCAGTGCTAAAATATGATAAGCCTTTACTTTGAGTTCATGTCCCCGGGACATGAGCCTGGGTATCTGGATTACGAGACTAGTAATATTTCCACTATACTACCACCTCCCATTGCCTGAGCTGTAGAATGCTTTACAACACTAGACTGGACTATTGATTAACTCACTACCTGGAATTAAGGTCAGGCAGGCTATGCCTGTTACTACACAGCTGTCCATCAGTGGGTTACTATGTATTTTTCAGTGAATTGTGTTTATACTGAGCTCTATCCAATACACAATGTCTGCTGAGTACACAAAGGGAAAATATTTAAGTAAACTGTTTGTAGTACAGCACTACTCTAGATATTGTTCAAGCTACATTGTCAAAAATGTATTGGCAGGAAACTATCTGAAACTGATTTCATAGGGTCACAACACAGAAACAGACCCTTTGCTCCAAACTTTCCAAACATAATCCCAAACTAAACTACTCCCACCAGCCTGCTTCAGGCCCATATCATCCAAACCTTTCCTGTTCATGCACTTATCCAAATGTATTTTAAATGCTGAAATTGTACCCACATCCACCACTTCCTCTGGCAGTTCATTCCACACACGAACCACCCTCTGTGTAAAAAAATTGCCCCTCATGTCTCTCCCTTCACCTTAGGGAAAAAATATCAATTGCCATTAACTCTATCTATACCCCTCATTATTTTATAAACTTCCATCAGGTCGCCTCTCAACGTCCTACACTCCAGTGAAAATAGTCCCAGTCTATCCAGCCTTTCTTTATAACTCAAACCTTCCATCTCCAGCAACATCCTGGTAAATCTCTTCTGAACCCTCTCCAGCTTAATAATATCCTTCCTATAACTGGG
Source organism: Chiloscyllium plagiosum (assembly GCF_037043375.1). NCBI lineage: Eukaryota > Metazoa > Chordata > Chondrichthyes > Orectolobiformes > Hemiscylliidae > Chiloscyllium > Chiloscyllium plagiosum. Next base: position 88,590,624 of record NW_028270154.1, read on the forward strand.
CCACGAGAGCTGCTCACAGTCTTCCAGAAGAGGCCTCACCAATGTCCTGTTCAACCTAAACATGACTTCCCAACTCCTATGGCTGCTGGGTCCCCAAGTGGAAAATGACGTGCTGTTCTTCCAGCTTATGCTGAGCTTCACTGGAGCACTGCAGGGATGTTGGCCAGGGAACAGAAATGCTCATGTGAAAAAGGCACAGGCACATTCACGGATATTACCTCTGAACTTCTCAAGGGACACCTGACTCCCACTCTAACTCTGAACTCACCTTGAGGTTAAGATTGGGGCCAGTATAATTATTGAAATGCTATTGACATCATGTTTTCTGTTAGTGAGTAAAATGAAGAGCAGTTTTTCCAAGTGGGGTAGCACTCCTTACTGTGAGTTTAAAGTTTGTCACTCCCAATGCTACATCAGAGCCTTGGATACATCACCTCAGCTGATGATCCAGCTCAGTGCTGAGATATTCGAAGGAGCTGCCTTTTAATCAGACATTAAAATAACCTTGAAATGGCTACACAGGATCCCACTCCAGACTTTTGGAAAGGAGCAAGGAATCACAGCCAATATTTATTTTTTTAACGATGACAAAAGATCATTAGTATAGTGCCCTCACTAACTGATTGGGGTTGTTAACCTGAGTTAAAAACAATGACTGCAGATGCTGGAAACCAGAGTCTAGATTAGAATGGTGCTGGAAAAGCACAGCAGTTTAGGCAGCATCCGAGGAGCAGGAAAATTGACGTTTCAGGCAAAAGCCCTTCATCAGGAATACAGGCAGAGAGCCTGAGGATTGTTAACCTGAGCCAATCAGGATCAGCCTGGCTGACCAATATAACCAAGAGAAGAAGGGCATTGTTCATCACTGGCCACTTGGGCGTTTCCTTTCTTCCTGGTGGTGGAAATTGAATAAAGATTTGTATGCCTGTTGTCTTTCACTGTGTCCTACACCTGCACACACACAACATGGATGCTGGGGAAAATATAAGCACTACCGCAGTTAGGCGGTAGTGTGGGGATAAGAAAAAAAAAAGAAATAAAAATAAAAAAAAACGGGGTTTGACAATCTCTTCAGTTTAGGGGACTGATTATGTGCTGGCTGGGCTACAGTCAGTGTGTCCCCAAAAAAAGGAAAAAAAATGGAAAAAAATACAAACAAAGAAGAAGAAAGATAACCCAGAGATCATAATTGGCTCAGTTGAGGACTGACTCCGAGCTGGCTCATCACAGGCTATCGAAAAAAGAGTGACTTGGTGACAGGACACTGGCCTCAGTGCAGTTATTTCAATTAGGTTATGATCGCATTACTGCCTGTGGAGCTTGCTGTGCTCAAACTGATCACCAACATTACCTCAGTGACTACACCTCATTGGGTATAAAGTGCTTTGGGGACGTCCTGAGGTTGCGAATTTGCTAAATATATGATATCAGATGTTTCTTCTTCTTTCAAATTGTTTTTTTTGCACATGTGCCTCTCGAAATTCAAATAAAAATTCCAATAAGACTGAGCACGTTGGACAGTAATGAGATAGTGGGTTTATTGCAAAGAGATCAGATAAAGCCTCATTTCTCTTTCATTTAATTTGTAGAAAGTTTGGAGTGGTCAGAATGTTAAATTATTCATTTCGATGTGTTATTAATTCCATCGTTCACTGCCACTTGCCATTTCTGCATTGACAGGAAAAAGACACAGTCCCCTAACTTATTATTGCTATTAGAATCATTAAAAGCTCGTTATAGTTAGAGTCTACATCGCAGCATGTGTTACACTGGATTTGATTACTGCGCGATCAATATAAACACAATGATCAGTATCACAAGGCCTTGGTAAATTCACTCTGTGTTCTCAGCTTAAATATTTATCTCATCATGCTTCAGAAATGCCTTCACTTGGAAATACTGCTCTCTCATGGTGTGCCTCGGAGTTAACAGAGCTCGCTGTACTGGATCAAGAGTTTCAGTAAAGCTTCTTGTTTTCAAGCTGTCATTGATTGACAGCATTTACATAGCACCTATAGCCTCATGGAGTGTCCCAAGGCACTTCCCAGAGGCATAATCAGACCAGAAAAGACACCAAGCCTAAGAAGATCAGTTGTTTGATTGGAAAAGTAGCCTCATAGAGATCTGAAAAGACCAAAGAGTGGTTTTGGGAGGGGATTCTGTATCAGTCCCATGAGGAATTCTAGAGAGCTGCTATATACACAATATCATTCTCCAAAACACAGAGGACAGAAGCTCTGAAAGTGTTAATACCTCCATCAAGATTAGATTCTCTACAGTGTGGAAACAGGCCCTTCAGCCCAACAAGTCCACACCGATCCTCCGAAGAGAAACCCAATATTTACCCCTGACTAATGCACCTAACATTGTGGGCAATTTTGTACGGCCAATTCACCTGACCTGCACATTGTGGGAGGAAACCCACACAGGCATAGGGAGAATGTGCAAACTCCACACAGACAGGTGGGAATTGAGCCCAGGACCCTGGTGCTGTGAGGCAGCGTGCTAACCACTGAGCCACTGTGCCACCCTAGATGTTTCAAGTGTAGAACCTCCACCCCATTACATTGCCTGTTTTCTTCACCCTATCTCCACCCGAAATCATAGAAGCATTGACAGCTTCTCGCATTTTGACATCCAAGACATCTAGGCAAAAAAAAACCCAAAGAACTGCGGATGCTGGAGATCTGCAATTAAAAACATAAAGTGTTGGGGAAACTCAACAGGTCTGGCATCATCTGTGGAGAGAGAAAACGGGGTTAATGTTTCGGATCCAGAGACTCTCCTTCTCTGAAGCCTGAACAGAACAGTTCTGAAGAAGGGTCACTGGACCTGCAACGTTAACTTTGCTTTTCTCTCAACAGATGCTGCCAGACCTTGGGTCATCCAGCATGGGAACAGACCCTTCGGCCCAGCTTATCCATGCCAACTAGCTTTCCTAAACTAAACTAGTCCCACCTGCCTGCTCCTGGCCCATATCCCTCTAAACCTTTTTTCTTCATGTACCTGTCCAAATATCTTTAAGTGTTGTAATTGTGTTTGCTTCTACCACTTTCTGCAGTAATTTCTGTTTTAGTTTCAGGCCAGTTATAGACTTGGGTGGTAAGAGTTTTCTTACGATACCTGTGCCGATCTTTAGAGGCTATGGATCCTGTGTGCATCTCATGGACATGCATCTGAGAGATACCCCCTGACATTTCAAAATAAATCATTCTTGGGAGTAGCATCACTGGGAAGATAAGCATTTGCAGTCGATACCTAACTATCCATATAAAAGTGGCCAATTCACATCCACAAAACTGTTCTTAGTAACACAATGGATGGGATGTTCCCACAGTCTCTGGGCTCCCAATGTAAGGACCAAATGAGAATTCTGACCCCCCCTTCTCTGGTGGTAGAACTAGCTCACCAAATCTACCAGAGGTGCCCTCCAAGATGGCTGCCTCTAGGTTCATCATCCAATTACAGACAGGATGTCACTGTCTGTAAGCAGCCTCACCCAGAAGAGTTGGTGCAGTTGAGACAGGTTGGTGAACTAGGCGCATGGAGGTAAGTGAAAGAAATATTGAAAGCAGGAAAGCAGGGAAGCTGAGCAGTTTAGGATAGCACAGAGGAGCCACAGGACTTATCTTTCTGGCCCAGGGCTCCCACTTTGGGCCATTTTCCTCCTGATTCTGGTGATTCCCCACAAAGCTGCAGGAGAAGTTGTCTCCACAAAGACCTGGAAACAAAATGGTGGACGGGAGAGAATGGTGTCTGTCAGAGCTGCTCCTTTCCTTGAGGATTTGTCAGCCCTGGAGCCAATTTCCTTGATTTCTTGGAACAGTAATTATTGTTTTGATAAGTTTTTGGAACTTTAAAAATCAAAGATCGAAAACAACAACAAATTTAAAAGGCATCCAGATGGGTACGTGAATAGAAAGGGCTTAGAGGGATATGGGTCAAGTGCTGGTAAATGGGACTAGATTAATTTAGGATATCTGGTCGGCATGGACAAGTTGGACCGAAGGGTCTGTTTCTGTGCTGTACAGCTCTATCACTCTCTATGACTCAAAGACAGCAGCTTTTCCAAGTGACTAGGGCAAGTGTAAAATTGATTTTGTGAGGCCATTTGATTATTCCTATTGGTCGGTTGATTCCTGTTGGCATTGTGGAGTTCTGAGGCAGTGTCCATTCATGTCCCGGCTCCCTTGTTGCCCTGCGCGGCAACCCTCGGATCTGGGAATCCTACCCGAGGTGTGTAACTTGTACCTTAACTGCACTGATGTGGGACTTTAATCACAAACGGTTGTGATGGCAACTTTCTACTCCTGAAGCAAATCTGTATTTACCTACTCAGCTGGATAGGTGGTCACACACACCTTCTTAGCAACTATAAGCACAGCCATGGAGAAACTCAGAGTCTGACTATTTGAGAATGGACTCAAGAAGAACAATTTCATGGGAACGGGTAGTGGATATCAACCCAGAAAGGCTGAGGATGTTGAAACAGTTAATGTTATCAAACCTACAACTGGCAGCTTTTGTAGGTAATAGTGTCCCTGATCAAAGGGAAGTACATTACTTCAATGCACAGCTCATCCATTACCTAATTGAATGAACGAACAGGCCTCAAATGATTTAATTCTGTTCCTGTGAGCTTTGAGTTCCCTCTTCTCTCCATGTTTTTGTGTTCCAATATTCCTAATTCCAAGAGAACTCCAGAGAATCCGACTCCAGAGAAAGACCCCCCTCCCCCTCCCATTAGAGCTTATTACTTTCTCTCTAAAATATTCTGGTCCACCCCAGACTTACGATATTCTGCAGAATATTCTAGAATGTCCTTGAGTAACACCACACAAAATCTGTGACCTTTATAAAAATGTAATTGCAAGTTGCTGGTTACAATATCAAAACATACATGTAATCTCTCTATAGGGACTAATATTTCTGTATTTATTGTTACATTGTGTTTTACGGGGTGTCCTGTAGTTTATTGATAATAAGTTACCAGGTGAAATATTCCTTTGTGTCTAAGATATCCTTTGTATTGCAATACCTAATGTTCTGTCTATATTAGGTAATAGCAATCAGTAATTCATTTAAGATATTGTTCTTTTTCAATTTTGGTCAGATGCTATATTTTGCTGGAAAGCTAATGCTTTCATTTCAAATGTATAAATCTTGTTTGTGGATCATTTTCATTTATCAGCATTAAGCTTTATTGTTTTTATACTTTGTAATGTGCGGTTAGTATCAAATGACAAACCAGTTGTCTGGCAATGAGTTACAGTGTTGTAATTCAAGCCCAAGGTTCCTGGTCATGCCAGAAGATTGTAACCATAGTGATTTATAAACATTGACACGACATCCATGTTGCATCTGCCTTTAGCTGAGAGCTGATTCACCTTTCTCTCTCTCCCTTTTGGATAGACAAGAATACAAAGTAGCCAAGCATTCTGTCCCCACTCCCCCCAACATTCCCCATTGGGGGCTGTATTTACTAAGTTACTGCAAAATGACTGGACAGCCGTCAAATCAGTCATCTCTGTCCTGTTGGATTTTTACAGATCCACCATAGAAACCATTCTATCTGGGTTCAATACAGCTTGGTACAGCAACAGCTCTGCCCAGCACAATAAGAAACTACAGTGAGTGGTGAACACAGCCCAGTCCATCACACAAACCCAACCTTCCACCCACTGACTCCATCTACACTTCTCACTGCCTCAGGAAGGCAGCCAACATCATCAAAGACCCCTCCCACCCTGGTTATAATCTCTTCAAAACCTCTTCCTTCAGGCAGAAGATGCAGAAGCTGAAACACACATACCAACAGATTCAAGGACAGCTTCTTCCCAGTTGTTATTAGATTTCTGAATGGACCTCTCAAATTTCAAATCTAATGTTGATCTCACTCTCCGTGCACCTTCTCTGCAGCCACAGCATTGTATTCCTCACTCTGTTCTATCACCCTGATGCACTTTGTCTGGCGCGATCTGCACGCAAAACAAAACATTTCATTGTACTTAGGTGCATGTGACAATAATAAATCAAATTTTAAAAATCAGAGAATGAGACTGTCATCACAGAGACAAACTGGGCACCAAACACAACAGGAAAGAGAAAAAAATACCAACCCAGGAAATCAGGGAGTCAGCACAGTAAGCTGAGGGGTTCAAAGTGAATCGGTCTGACCTGGCATAATCTACTGTTCACTTGTTGTCCCAGATTCCACCGCCTCCTGGCTGCTCATCGGCTCTGGGTATTTTCAGTTGCAAGATGACCAAACCCCTGCCTTTCTAGTCAACAGGTTGGATTCAAAGCATGCAAAACTAAGATTAAAAAGGAAGTGCTCAGGACAATGAGTACAGAGTGCCTGTGAATCCCAGCATCATCCCCAGGGAGCAGGGTAATTCAATAAATTGCAAGCACTCGACTCAGTTTAATTAATCCTTTGGTAAATAATTTACGAGGTGTAAACAGCTCAATCATCTGATGTTGGAGGCTGTTCATTAAAGCCTCCCAATGATTGAAGAAAATGAATTTTTTTGCTCTTGTTATGGTGAGTTATGGAAACAGTGTTAGGACTACCCTTTAGGAGAAGCACATTGAAGGGTAAATGTTTGAAGACAGGATCAAGCATCATGGATAGTTCAATATGATTTCAACATTAAAATTTGTCCCTGCATAAATGCACCAGAAACCTTCGAGGTACTTTGTGAAAAAGGAGCGATTTCATGTGGCCTGAAGATATCAAAATGTCTTGCATGCAGAACCTAACTTACAAAATGTAGTCAATGCAGTGACTGTGAGAGAGCATGATGTGATGAAGACTGAACAATAAACCTAAGATGCTGGAAATCAGAAACAAAATTAGAAATTTGCTGGAAAAACTCAGTAGGTCTGGCAGCATAGAGTCATAGAGATGTACAGCATGCAAACAGACTGTTCGGTCCAACCCGTCCATGCCGACCAAATACCCCAACCCAATCCAGTCCCACCTGCCAGGACCTGGTCCATATCCCTACAAACCCTTCCTATGATTATACCCATCCAAATGCCTCTTAAATGTTGCAATTGTACCAGTCTCCACCACTTCCTCTGACAGCTCATTCCATACACGTACCACCCTCTGCATGAAAAAGTTGCCCCTTAGGTCTCTTTTATATCTTTCCCTTCTCACCCTCAACCTATGCCCTCTAGTTCTGGACTCCCCCACCCCAGGGAAAAGACTTTGTCTATTCACACTATCCATGCCCCTCATAATTTTGTAAACCTCTATAAGGTCACCCGTCAGCCTCCGACGCTCCAGGGAAAACAGCCCCAGCCTGTACAGCCTCTCCCTATAGCTCAAATCCTCCAACCCTGGCAACATCCTTGTAAATCTTTTCCGAACACTTTCAAGTTTCACAACATCTTTCTGATAGGAAGGAGAGCAGAGTTGCACGCAATATTCCAACAGTGGCCTAACTGATGTCTTGTACAGCCGCAACATGACCTCCCAACTCCTGTACTCAATACTCTGACCAATAAAGGAAAGCATACCAAACGCCTTCTTCACTATCCTATCTACCTGTGACTCCACTTTCAAGGAGCTATGAACCTGCACTCCAAGGTCTCTTTGTTCAGCAACACTCCCTAGGACCTTACCATTAAGTGTATAAGTCCTGCTAAGATTTGCTTTCCCAAAATGCAGCACGTCTCATTTATCTGAATTAAACTCCATCTGCTACTTCTCAGCCCATTGGCCCATCTGGTCCAGATCCTGTTGTAATCTGAGGTAACCCTCTTCGCTGTCCACTACACCTCCAATTTTGGTGCATCCGCAAACTTACTAACTGTATCTCTTATGCTCGCATCCAAATCATTTATGTAAATGACAAAAAGTAGAGGGCCCAGCACTGATCCTTGTGGCACTCCACTGGTCACAAGCCTCCAGTCTGAAAACAACCCTCCACCATCACCCCCTGTCTTCTACCTTTGAGCCAGTTCTGTATCCAAATGGCTAGTTCTCCCTGTATTCCATGAGATCTAACCTTGCTAATCAGTCTCCCATGGGGAACCTTGTCGAACGCCTTACTGAAGTCCATATAGATCAAATCTACCACTCTGCCCTCATCAATCTTCTTTGTTACTTCTTCAAGAAACTCAATCAAGTTTGTGAGACTGTGGAAAGAAAGCAGACTCAGCATTTTGGGTCCAGTGACCCTTCATCAGTTGTGAAGAAGATACTGCCAGACCTGTTGAGTTTTTCCCAGCAACTTCTGATTTTGTTAGTGACGAAGATTAGTTCACCCTTCATCCAATCTTACTGTTCCCCAAAGAGGTGTCATCGTGGACTCACAACATTAACTCTGTTTTCCTCCTATTAAGTGCTGCCAGACCTGCTGAGTTTCACTGGCACTTTCAATTTTTATTTCAGTCTTTTTGATATCAATCAAGAAAGTAATATCAATAGGACACTGGAAGGAATTACTGTTCTTTCTCAAGCCAGCCCATTTTACTTAAAATGTCTCACCAAAATTCATCTGACAGAGAAGATTCCACTTTGAACAATGCAACTGGAATAGAATCCCTACAGTGTGGAAACAGGCCATTTGGCACAACAAGTCCACACTGACTCTCTGAAGAGCAACCTACCCAGACTCATTCCCTTACATTTACCCCTGACAAACACACATACCTGGACACTGCATAGCAATTTAGCATGACCAATTCACCTAACCAGCCCATCTTTGGAATGTGGGAGGAAACCCACACAGAACATGCAAACTCCACACAGACAGTCACCCAAGGCTGGAATTGAACCCAGGTCCCTGGTGCTGTGAGGCAGCAGTGCTAACCACTGAGCCACTGTGCTACCCTGACAGCACTGAGCATTCAGCCCAGGTTAAGGGAGTAGACCTTAGGTAAATGTTTGGGAATATTCTGGAGCGCGTGCAACTGAGTTATTCTGGTATAAAATGTTAAATGAGTTTTATTCATTAGCTTATTTATTCAGCATATTGTAAAATTACAGAGTGGGTGACAAAATTCTAGTTGGAATTGGTGGCTCTGAGATGGTCATGTTCTATGACAATGTAGCGTATGGTTAAGTAAGATTATGTGGCATTACTTAAATTATTAGATTAGATTACTTACAGTGTGGAAACAGGCCCTTCAGCCCAACAAGTTCACACCGACCTGCCAACGCGCAATCCACCCAGACCCCATTCTCCTACATTTACCCCTTCACCTAACACTACAGGTAATTTAGCATGGCTAATTCACCTGACCTGCACATCTTTGGACTGTGGGAGGAAACCCGCGCAGACACGGGGAGAATGTGCAATCTCCACACAGTCAGTAGCCTGAGGCAGAAATTGAACCCGGGTCTCTGGCGCTGTGAGGCAGCAGTGCTAACTACTGTGCCGCTGTGCCGCCCACAAATGCTAGCGTAATAGTCACATTTTTGAGGCAAAGGTTTTAGGCCAAATGTCACAGGTCAACTCTTACATGGGTATGGAGTTAGTGAGGTCTGCAGATGCTGGAGATCAGAGTGGAGAGCGTAGTGCTGGAAAAGCACAGCAGGACAGGCAGCATCTGAGGAGCAGGAAAGTCGACATTTTGGGCATAAGGTCTTCATCAGGACCATTCCTGATGACTTTCCTGATGAAGGGCTTATGCCCGAATTGTCAACTCTCCTACTCCTTGGATGTTGCCTGAACTGCTGTGCTTTTCCAGCGCTACACCTGTCCACTCTTACACGGGTAATGTCTGTTTTGTGAATTGGGCAAAAGAAGATGATCACAAAGGATCAAATTAAAATCAACATCACTAAGATGTGGAGATGCTGTTGTTGGACTGGAGTGGACAAAGTCACATGCTACCAGTTTATAGTCCAACAGGTTTATTTAAAATCACAAGCTTTTGGAGCTTCTTGCTCTGGGGTTGTGAGTTCAAGTCCCACCGGGGTGTACCATTTACGATGATGTGCCAGCACAGTACTGTGGGAGCTTTTGTACTCTGCTTTACAAAAACTCCATCTGCTCAGGCAGCTCAAAGTTCCTGATGGCAATATTCAACAGACCAGAAGAGTCCATATCTCCTGGCCAATAGTTAACCCTCATTCGAACCTAAAACAGATTAATCCCATCATTATTTCATTGCTGTATGTCAGACCTTTCTCAGTGTGAGGAAATGGCTCTCTCTCCTAGACCCTAGAACTGATTAGTACATCAAAGGCCTTTAATAACTGTGAAGCACTTGAAATCCTGAATAATGCATTCTAAACACATGTCCATCTTTTGTTCCTCACGCATGCACATGTCAGCAGAAATGAGTTTTTAGCTTATAGAATCCTGACGGTGTGGAAACAGGCCATTCAGCCTATCGAGTCCACACTGACCCTCCGAAAAGCATCACACCCATCCTCACACCCCATCCCTGTATTTCCCATGGCTAACACACATAACCTGTATATCCCTGGGTACTACGGGCAATTTAGCATGGCCAATCCACACACACTGCACATCTTTGGACTGTGGGAGGAAACCAGAGCACCCGGAGGAAACCCACGCAGACGCACATCGAATGTGCAAACTCCACACAGACAGTCGTCCGAGGCTGGAATCAAACCCAGGTCTCTGCTGCTGTGGAGCCACTTCACCGATAGGAGCTGGAACTTGAGCTGTATTTCCCAACTTTCTTCATGCAGGTGTTGATAAGGATAGCTGCTGATCCAATGGATCCAAGCGAAGACTGAGAGTTGTACCTATAGTTTCCTGAAGAAGGGCTTATGCCCGAAACGTCGATACTCCTGTTCCTTGGATGCTGCTTGACCTGCTGCGCTTTTCCAGCAACACATTTTCAGCTCTGATCTCCAGCATCTGCAACCCTCACTTTCTCCTATAGTTTTCTACTTGACCTTGTGCCATGTGGGGTGATACATTGACTGACTAAACCCTAAATCTGAATGATGTACATCCCTTTGAAATAAGGCCTCAGGACTGATCTAGTCTGATTTCAACTGGCTCAGTGGTTAGCATTGCTACCTCACAGCGCCAGGGACCCAGGCTTGATTCCAGCCTCGGGTAACTGCCTGTGTGGAGTTTGCACATTCTCCCCGTGTCTGTGTGGGTTTCCTACAGTCCAAAGATGTGCAGATTAAGGTTGATTGGCCATACTAAATTGTACCGCGGTGTCCAGGGATAGGTGGGCTAGCTGTGGGAAATGCAGGGTTACAGAGCTAGGGTGGGGATTTGGTGATGCTGACAATTGACATGTAGGTACATTGGAGCAAGTCAGGCTATTCCACCCTTTTTTTTGGATTAGTGGTGCTGGAAGAGCACAGCAGTTCAGGCAGCATCTGAACTGCTGAGCTCTTCCAGCACCACTAATCCAAAATCTGGTTTCCAGCATCTGCAGTCATTGTTTATACCTATTCCACCCTTTGCTGAGATCCTGGGTGGCCGTTGAGCTCATTCATTTTACCCACTGTGACTCCCTATATCTTAATAAAATGGATAAAATAGACATTCGAAAAAATTGCTGACTATTACAGTCACAAAAGTGAGAGGCTTTGTCTGCCTGTGTCGGCAGAGTTCTCAAGGAAATATTTTAACAAACCTTCAATCAGCTGCAAAAACATAGAAAGCTCTTGTGGTGCAGTGGTAGTGTCCCTATCTCTGAGCCAGGAGGCCTGGGTTCAAGTCCCATCCATCTGATCCACAGGTGAGTGATCACATCTCTGAACGGGTTGATTAGGGAAAAAGTCTCCAAAAACAGATGATCCAGCCACTCAGCTCATCTGCTCTTTGTGATACTCTGCTGTATATGCCTTGGTGTATTGGCGGACATGACAATTATGTCGTTGCTAAGCGACAGGTTGATTATGCAGCATCTTTGACTTGATAAGATGGTCTACCAATGCAACTTCCTTCTTTGTCTCATCAACCACTCCAGTTAATACTGACAATCAGACACATTGTATCAATGTTCATGGAGCCATATTAATTTTTAAATAAATATTTTACAATAGCAATAATTTTTAGTTCTGTCACTAATTATGCTTTAACCCATTGTGGTTGGGTGACTGTAACCATTGAAATGCAACTTTCTCTTCATAGAATCCTTACAGTGTGGAAGTAGGCCATTCAGCCCATCGGTTCTCACCAACCCTCCAAAGAACATCCCACCAAGACCCAACTGCTTACCCTATCCCTATATTTCCCATGGCTAACACCCCCAAGCCTACACAGCCTTGCACACTGTGGACAATTTCCCATCGCCAATCCACCCTAACCGGCACATCTTTGGACTGTGGGAGGAAACTCATCAGACACGGGGAGAATGTGCAAACTGCACACAGACAGTCGCCTGAAGATGGAATCAAACTCGGGTCCCTGACGCTGTGAGGTAGCAATGCTAACCACTGAGACACCATGCCACCCAAATTAATTAAACTTGGGCTTGCACCAAATTATTTCTACTCTGCCACCATCCCCCATCTTCTGTCATGGTTTTGACTCACTATTTGTTTTGGTTCTCAGAACATGAACTGTCAGCCTCTCCTGATTTATAACTCTATAGGGAAGTCTGTACGCAATGAGAGACAATGACAGTCTCCCTTACAGACACCAATCGGGGGGTGTGATTTATTTGGCCTTAAACTATGTTGTTTGATGACATCTATATTCCCATGGAGAGAGCCAGGAATTACTGTATGTTTTCTAGTTGGCGTCACAATCTTAGGCCGTTATTTTTGGAAATGTTTTTTGTAGGATTTAGAATTTTTATGGAAAGCTAATGGTCATATCAAAGTGGGTTACAAGCTTGAATCTAATCAACTTCTGTGATTCTTTATTTGTACAGTAATGGATAATACGAACTGAATTAAAGGCTGGAATCTAATTGAGGGGCTCAGTTGGTTTTTATATATATCTCTACATTTGGATTAATGGATACTGTGAGTGAGTTACAACATACAAATTGTAAGATTCAGATTTTTAATGCAAATCATAGAATCCCTACAGTTTGGAAGCAGGCCATTCAGCTCATTGAGTCCATACCACCCCTCCTAACAATATCCCACCCAAACCCATCTCCCCCCTATCCTGTAACCCTGTACTTCCCATGGCTAACCCACCTAGGCTACACAACTCTGGATACTGTGGGTAATGTCCCATGGCCAATTCACCCTAACCAGCACATCCCTTACAGACAGTCACCAGAGGGTGCAATCGAACCCAGGTCCCTGGCACTGTGAGGCAGCAGTGTTAACCACTGAGCCATCCTAAATGTTCAGGCCAACAGTAAATATTGGTGGAAGGTAATCCTGCAGTTTGCAGGAAATTGTTGCCAATGTCACAGCCAAAAAGGAATGTTATCTTTTTACACACACACTCTCTCTCCCACACACACACTCACACTCTCTCTCCCACACACACACACACCCTCTCTCACTCACACTCTCTCTCACACACAGTCATACTCTCTCTCACACACGCACACTCACACTCTCTCTCACACACACACTCACACTCTCTCTCACACACACTCATACTCTCTCTCATACACTCTCACTCACACACACACTCTGTCATACACACACTCTCTCACACAAACTGTCTCTCACACACACTCACACACTCTCAAACACTCTCTCTCAGACACTCTCAAACACTCTCTCACACACACACT